>NC_053392.1:17375947-17526099 GCF_905171765.1 Bufo bufo | reverse complement strand
TAGAGCAGAACCTGAACCAGCAGTTGGTGGCATACTTGGACAGCACCCTGCCACCCCACATTGAAGATCCACTGGACTAATGGGTAGCCAAACTGGATTTGTGGCCGCAAATGGCCGAGTTTGCCCTGGAAAAGCTGTCCTGCCTGACCAGTAGTGTGGCTTCAGAGCGGGTGTTTAGTGCAGCGGGGCCATAGTTATCCGAATGTGGAGAGACTGACCTTTATCAAGATAAATCAGGCATGGATCAGCCAGGATTCCCAACCACCAATTCCTGATGCATCAGACTAGATAATCCATGGTGCCACACCAACACTTTGATACAAGAGACTGGAGTACCTGCCTCAGCTACTAATTTGATGCTGCAACCCGCCTGATTCCACACATCTGATGCCAAGTGCCCCTTATTTCACCCACCTTCATCAGTGGGTACTGGTATTGACACCCACTGCTCCACTCTGTTACCGGATCACTCTGTGGTCCCGGATGCTGCTGCCATATCCACACTACATATGTCACCTTTCCACTCTGTGGCCTCCAGATGCTGTCTCCACCTCCAAAATATGTCACCTTGCCACTCTGTGGTCTCCTCATGCTACTGCCATCTCTACACTATGTTACCTTGCCACTCTGTGGTCTCCGGATGATGCTGCCACCTCCAGACTCGGTCATTGCGCCACTCGGTGGCCTCCTCATACTGCTGCTATATCCAGACTCTGTCATTGAGCCACTCAGTGGCCTACTTATAATGCTGCCAATTCCAGACTCTGTCATTGTGCCACTTAGTGGCCTCCTCATACTGCTGCCAACTCCAGACTCTGTTGTTTTGCCACTCGGTGGCTTTCTCCTGATGCCGCCACCTACAGACTCGGTCATTGTGCCACTCAGTGGCCTCCTCATACTGCTGCCAACTCCAGACTCTGTCATTGAGCCACTCAGTGGCCTCCTTATACTGCTGCCAACTCCAGACTCTGTCATTGAGCCACTCGGTGGCCTCCTTATACTGCTGCCAACTCCAGACTCTGTTGTTGTGCCACTCGGTGGCTTTCTCCTGATGCAGCCACCTCCAGACTCGGTCATTGTGCCACTTGGTGACCTCCTCATACTAATGCCAACTCCAGACTCTGTCATTGAGCCACTCAGTGGTCTCCTTATACTGCTGCCACCTCCAGACTCAACACAAACTTACTGCTGACACTCTCTCCACTCTGTCGGGGGGGGCTGTACTTGTATAAGCGTTTAATAGAGCAGGCTCTGTACATCTATGTGGAATCAGCTGACGAGTAGTGATGAGCGGCAGTGTTCATATTTGAATTTGCGATATTTCACGAATATTTCGTAGAATATTCGTGAATTCGAATATTCGTTATATTGAAAAAAAATTACTTGAAAAATTGCCAAGGTAATGATCGCGTAATATGCGAATATTACGCTATCAATACAGGCGTGGGTCAAAAACGAATATATAGCACTATAGAATTTAGTGCTATATGGTATATTCGTTTTTTAGAATATTCGTAATTTTTTTTCCATCTGAAGTCATGATTCCTCCATGCTTAAGTAACTTAAGCAGGGAGGAATCATGACTTTAGATGGAAAAAAAATTACGAATATTCTAAAAGACTAATATATAGAGTAATATAGCTAATATAGTGCTATATTCGTAATATTCTAAAACAAGAATATATAGCAATATAACGAATATTCAAAAAAATGAAAATAGAGCAATTTAGCTAATATAGTGCTATATTCGTTTTTTGATAGTTGTCTTTTTTTCCAATCTGAACTTCAGATGAGAAAAAAATTACAACTATTAGACAAAGAAGATTATAGCACTATTGCTCTACATTTGTTTTTTCGAATATTCGCTATATTGCTATATATTCTTGTTTTAGAATATTACGAATATTCTAAAAAAAATGTATATAACACTATATCGAATATATTCGTTTTTTAGAATATTAGTCTTTTTTTTTTTTTCAATCTGTACAGTTGTTCCACTTCAACATACTCCTCCCCGACAAGCGTCGTTCCCTTGGTGACGGGGACGCTTGTCGGGGAGGAGTATGCCGAAGTGGAACAACTGTACAGATTGAAAAAAAAAAAAGACGAATATTCTAAAAAACTAATATATTCGATATAGTGCTATATATTCGTTTTTTAGAAATAAAAAATAGAAACCGCCCAAAAGTGACCCCATTCTAGAAACTACACCCCTCAAGGTATTCAAAACTGATTTTACAAACATTATTAACCCTTTAGGTGTTCCCCAAGAGTTGATGGCAAATGGAGATGAAATTTCAGAATTTCAATTTTTTGCCAAATTTTCCATTTTAATCCATTTTTTCCACTAACAAAGCAAATGTTAACAGCCAAACAAAACTCTATATTTATTGCCCTGACTCTGCGGTTTACAGAAACACCCGGTTTACAGAAACACCTGGTCGTACACCACTCTACGGCCCCACGTCAGGGCGTAGAGGGAAAGGAACGCTGTGTGGTTTTTGGAAGGCAGATTTCGTTGGACTGGTTTATTTACACCATGTCCCATTTGAAGCCCCCTGATGCACCCCTAGAGTAGAAACTCCAAAAACGTGACCCCATTTTGGAAACTACGGGATAAGGTGGCAGTTTTTTTGGTACTATTTTAGGGTATATATGATTTTTGGTTGCTCTATATTACACTTTTAGTGAAGCAAAGTAACAAAAAATTGAAATTCTGAAATTCCATCTCCATTTGCCATTGACTCTTGTGGAACACTTAAAGGGTTTGTAAAATCAGTTTTGAATACCTTGAGGGGTGTAGTTTCTTAAATGGGGTCACTTTTTGGAGTTTCTACTCTAGGGGTGCATCAGGGGGGGCTTCAAATGGGACATGGTGTAAAAAAACAAGTCCAGCAAAAACTGCCTTCCAAAATCCATATGGCATTCCTTTCATTCTGCGCCCTGCTGTGTGCCCGTACAGAGGTTTACGACCACATATGGGGTGTTTCTGTAAACGAAAGAATCAGGGCAATAAATATTGTGTTTTGTTTGGCTGTTAACCCTTGCTTTGTTACGGGAAAAAATGGATTAAAATGGAAAATTTGCCAAAAAATGCCTCTTTTGGCACCGTTTTTATTTTTTATTATTTACAAAGTTCATCTGACAGATAAGATCATGTACTATTTTTATAGAGCAGGTAGTTACGGACACAGGGATACCTAATATGTTTACTTTTTTAAATTTATTTAAGTTTTACACAATAATATCATTTTTGAAACAAAAAAATCATTTTAGTGTCTCCATAGTCTGAGAGCCATAGTTTTTTATTTTTTGGGTGATTGTCTTAGTTAGGGTCTCATTTTTTGCAGGATGAGATGACTGTTTTAATGGTATGATTTTGGGGTACATACGACTTTTTTGATCACTTTTATTACCTTTTTTTGGAAGTAAGGTGAGCAAAATTTCAATTTAATCACAGTTTTTATTTTTTATGGCGTTTACGTGCGGGAAATGTAACATGACCATTTTATAGATCGGGTCGTTACGGACGCGGTGATATATAACATGTGTAAGGAATTTTATTTTTTAAATTTTTAATCAGGGATAAATGTGTTTTTTCTTTATTTTTACTTTTTTTCACTTTTTTAACATTATTTTTTACCCAGACCCACTTGGTTCTTGAAGATCCAGTGGGTCTGATGTCTGTATAATACAGTACAGTACACTATATAGTGTACTGCACTGTATTTTACTCACACTTTGTCTGAACAGATCTCTGCCTTTAGCACAGATCTGTTCAGCACCATGGACAGCAGGATGCCAAAGAAGCCACAATTGAGCACACGGGGAAGGGGAGGGAGGAGGGCTCCCTCCCACTGTCACCCCATCCTGTCCGGGGGCTGCAAAGGCACAGCAGTCCCCCGATGGGAGAGGGAGGGAGCTCCCTCCCTCTTCACCTCTTCCATACAGCGGTCCCTACGGACCCCGGCATGGAAGGGGTTAAAACGGCGGACATCTGCACAGATGTCTGCCGTTTGAATCGGAGTGTCAGCAATGAGCTGACACTCTGATTCAATCGCTTGGCCATCCTGAAAATAAATGGGGGGCGGGCGGATCGGGCACCCGCCCCCCACACTGCCGCACGCCTCCCGCACCGGCCGCAATCCCCCCCCCCCCCGCTGCGCCCGCAGGCACAAAAACACAGAGGACTGCAGGGGGGGATAACTTTAAAAAATATGGGCACTTTGAGGTTTCTGATCCCTGCGGTCACGGACAGCAGGGATCAGAAACTTGCATAAGCGCTTAAAACCGCAGGTCTGAATTGACCTGCGGTTTGTAACGATCGGCAATGCGGGGGTTTCACAGGACCCCCCTAGGCATTGTCACAGGGTGCCTGCTGAATGATTTCAACAGGCACCCTGTTCCGATCACTGCCGGCCGTGCGGCAGTGATCAAAACTACACAGGACGTACCGGTACGTCCTGGGTCCTTAAGGACTCGGGAAACAGGGAGTACCGGTACGTCCTAAGCCTTAAGGGGTTAAAATATTCGTGAGTTTTCTAAGTTGCGATATTCAAGATAAATATTCATAATTCGAATATTCACGCTCAACCCTACTGACGAGGGTGTAAAAGGAGTGCGCATCATCTTTACACTAACATCGACCTGTAAGGCTGAGTTAATACTTGAGTTATTTGGTCGGTTTTGGCCCGGTGACTGTCCAAATAAGTGAAGTGTGCAGTGATTCTAATAGTGACGCCTGTCATCTGCCTTTCATACTGAGTCACAGTATTACTTCACTACCACAGCACACTCCCTATGCGTGTTACTGCAAGGCACAGTGTTCTACACCCATATAAAGGTTCTATGCAGCCCGGAAATAGCCGTTTTTTAATGCGATTTGTCGCGAATTAATTTGGATCAAAGCAAATTTTTCAGGAAAATTCAGCCGAATCGAATTTTTGAGAAATTCCTTTATCTCTAGTTGAACCATTGGTGTACCAGTTCTGACTGAGCAATGACTCATTCTGTACCTATAGGTGAATAATACGATCTTCTGAAGGTTGGTGTTAATCTCTCCTGTCTCTCTGAGGTCTTTCTACCTGCACTTAAAGGTCTTTGACATATTGGCAGGTGTCCACCACCAGAAAAGTGACATCTACACATTTACATGTATTATCCTCTGTTATGTCTCCACACATCTACCTTCTCCAACTAACCTTTAGTATGTCATCTCACTCTCCTTTTGGTAGATAAGTCATGTGGGAACCAACATGTGAGAAGATATACTGAAAAACATTTACCATGCAGTAGAATGAGATGTCTATTTGTGGAGGACTCAACATGCCAGTGCTTTACAAGGATTGAGTATTGACTTCAATGGTCAGGTGGATGGTTTAGTTTCTCTGTGGCACTGGTGTAATAGATCTGAACACTTGCTGTGAGTTTCTCTTGTAAAAGAAAGCTGATGGCTGAGGGTCTAGGCTATTTGAGATACTTCTAACAAAAAAATATTGTTAAAGCATACACCCAATTTTATGGTTGGTAGTCCATAAAAGGGGTAGTCTGAGTGGAAACATTACCTGGAAAAGGGCACAGAGTGTGTTAAAAAAAGAAGTCATACCCTCCCAACCTGACAGTTACTTAAACCGTCTCGTCTCGTCATCCTTGTCCAATCTCAATACCCGTGAAATGCCTGGTGATGCCTGCTTAACAAACCACTGACTTAGGCTGAACACCACTGTGGCCAATGACTGGCTGACAGGCATCTCTAGGCATTTCCATGCGTGTTGACAGGAGAGTAGGAAGCAGAAACCAGTGGGGACTCAGTAAAAGTCAAAAGAGAAGCAGCAGGGGATCAATACGAATGACCCTCTTCCCACATACAACCTTTTCAATCTGCTGTATGTCTACCATCCATTAAAGGGTTGTATGTCTTGGACAATACTTTTTTTGTTGATAAGGTCACATAAAATTAACTGTTGCTGGGATCCCAGAAACTACTTTAATGATAACAATTAGTGATGAGCGAATTTCAGGATAAATTAGATTCGATGCAAAGCCAAATTTCCTCGTGCTTCGTAGTAGTGAATCGATTTAAATTGAAATGGTGAAAAAGACAAAAAGAAAATTATATTCACCTGATCCACTTGCTCGCTATGGGCCGGGCACCGTCATCTTGATTGAAGATCTCAGCCGAAATCCTGTGCATGTCATCGCGTCCCGAGCGAGATTTTCGCCAGACCTTCACTCAAGATGGCAGTGCCCGTCCCAAGCAAATGGATCAGGTAAATATTTTTTTTTTTTGATTTTTTGCACTGTACTTTTACTATCAGATGCCGCAATCATGTATGAACATGGCATCTGAGGGTTACAATGACGGGGAGTGGCGCAATCGCTGATCCCTGTTATTGCACCCGCTACTTACAAAGAAATGCGCTTTGTGATGTAATTCGCCACAAAGCTGATTTTTTGTAAAATTCAGCGAAGCAGCCAAATCAAATTTTTTGAAACTTCACTCATCTCTAATAACAATGATCATCATGTCTATGGTGAAAATATGCTTTACTGGTCAGACACTCATGGTAAATATCTCTGGTAAATCTAACTCCAGGAGATTAGCATGATGACCTATTAATGGTTACATGGTGGAATGGACATGTGTAAACACATCAGAGTAAGGATATATGTAAATGTCTATAGACCCCCCTATCCTTCCTGGTGGACATCTGTCAAAGGGGATTTCTATTAATTTAAGTTTGTTGAGTGAGATCTTGACCAAATCGAGAAAAAGCTTTTATCCTATACTTTACTGTAATGTACAATAGACATAAAGGAAATAGAGGAAGAGGATAAGCCTTAAAGAGATGGAGACAACGACATGAGAGGAATCATGATGAAGATATTATGAGATTTTAAAAGTTTGACTCAGAGCTGGGGGTTGTGTAAAACCAGGCTTACCTTATACATGTCCTGCAGCTTCAGAGTTGCTCTGAACCCACACCTTCCCACATAGATGGTGTCACATCCATCGTTCTCATGACTGACCACTACTGCCAATCAATGACTTCGGTGGTCATGTGTGAATGAATGACACATGACCACTGAGGTCAGTGATTGAAAGCAGAAATCATTTGAACGATGGATGTGATGTCATTGCTGCAGGACCAGATGAGTGGCAGGTTATACAAAAGGTAAAGGGTTTTTCCTTTCATTTACAGCCCCCTGCATTGGACCAAATTTTAGAAAATCTTTGAAAACCTCTTAAAGGCTCATTCACATATGCACCCCAGTTCCCCTTCCCCAGAGAAAAAACAAGCCCTTATTCAAAAAGTGATGAAATAACTGATTCTATACTTTCCTATGGGGTATTTTTGTCTTTGGTGGCATCAGCTTTGCCACGGACCTCTTTCTTTTATATGCAATGTTACTCAATCCAACTATGAACATTAGACAAGAGTCCAGCTTGGCCATCAGTTGTATCCAGCACAGGAGAACTAGCCAGACACAGCTGAAATATTTAAACCAACCCATAGATACACCTTAGAAGGTTCTCTATCTGTGACTCACTAACATTCTAATTAGGATTACCTGGTAGTCGTGGTGGTTTGCCATGGTTGTCTGCTAAGGCCCCTGCACAGCACAAAATTAGAAGAATGAGAGAGACGGTCACCGGTGCCATATCTGCTGAGCACTGGAAGTATGAGCCATCCAGGTGAAGGACTCACTCTTTTATAGAGATGTAGAAGTAGGGAGTGTAACGAACCAGAGGGTGTGAACCCACTTTTGCCACTGACTCGCTACTCTCTAGAGGGGCGTGACTAAGCAACACCTGGTATTCACTAGAGCCTCTGGTAGTGAGGATAGACTTAAGCCAATTGTATTTGCCAGGAGCGACTCCTAGAGTGACACCAAGTCAGTGGCAGCTGGTCCGGCAGACTGGAAGATACCAGTAATGGAACCAGCAGAGTCAGACTGCGATTCAGATACAGATTCAGATAGCGATTCCCCTCTGGGGAAGCCAGGGACCCTCTCACGAAGGCAGAATGGAAGCAGTGAGGCACTGCCAAACAGGGCATTAGACAAAACACAACAGTAGCAGTTAAAGGGGTATTCCCATCTCAGACAATGGGGGCATATCACTAGGATATGCCCCCATTGTCTGATAGTTGCGGGTCCCACCGCTAGGATCCGCACCTACAACGAGAACGGAGCTGGGAAAGCTGTGGCTGGAGAACCCCGGTTTCCCGGGGTCCATCCACCACCAAGCGCTGCTCCCATTAAAGTGAATGGGAGCGCACTGCGCACGCACGGCCCATGCTCCTATTAATTTCTATAGGGCAGACGAAAATAGGCGAGCCCCCATTTCGGGGGCCTTATAGAAATGAATGGAGGGCGGCTGCGCATGCGCAGTGCACCCTCCACTCATTTTCCCGCTCCGCTCTCATTGTAGGTGCGGGTCCCAGTGGTGAGACCCGCACCTATCAGACAATGGGGGCATATCCTAGCGATATGTCCCCATTATCTGAGATGGGAGAACCCCTTTAAACACTGCCAGGCTGTCAGATGCAGTTACGCACTGCTAGGCGATACAAAGAACAGACAGGGATACAGATTATACAGGGAAGGCATAGAACAGACCAGGGCATACCATAATACAGGACAGGTACAGATCAGAACAGGCAAGAACCTGACAGCGCAACATCACAGAACAGCTGCCTGCGAACAGACGCGGCAAAAACAGAATACATAATACAACAATGAAAAACCAGGCAAAACCATACAAACGGGCAGACGGTAAGACCCCCTGGGTCAGCAGCAAGGGGCTACACCAAACACGGAACTAGAAACACTGACCGCAAGCCCCACAGCTCACAGGTAGACATAGCTGATTAACGAGGCACCTGAGAAGCCGCACCCAGGCACAGATCAGGGGAAGTTAACCCCATCACAGCAGGAGAACAGAACCACACAGGCCGCAATACAGGACGTTTCCCCTGGAAACCATCATATACGGAGACACCGCAGCCAGTATGCCAGGGCACAACCAACCCGTGTGACAACAGAAACAAAGAAGCAGACAGGAAGATAGCAAACATTCACAGGCAGTTCACAAGAGACACCGCAGCTAGCCCCTATCAACCAGCCTGCACAGGAGGCAACCTGCAGCCAGTACACTAGGTAGGGTGACCACGTGTCCCGGTTTGCCCGGGATCGTCCCGTAATTTACGTTTTTGTCCCGTGTCCCGGGAGCCTTCAAACCGGGACAATAGAGAGTCCCGGAATCAACTGCCTGCCAGTCTGCAACATTCACTGCCGCTGCTGCCGCAGTGCTGTTGTAATTAATTCATCCTAAATCACTGGTTGCTACGGCTGCCCCGCTTGGCGTGTAGCAACCAGTGACGTCACCATGTCCCGCTCTCTCTGCGGCTCCGACTCCACCCCCACCTTCTCCTCCTCCAGCTGCCGCCACGGTTCTTGCAGCAGAGAGAGCAGCGCAGCAGCATCGATTTGTACAGGGCAGGCAGTGAGTCACTCACCGTCACCTACCAGTACCGCGGCAGTGGCACAGACCAAGACCTCCTCCTCCTCTGAGTCCTCCTGACCTCGGCTCCCGCTAGTAAGTCCCGCCGGCGCCACGACTCCCGCTGCTCTGCAAGCCTGTGACATCTCTCACAGTGCAGTGCAGTTCTCATTCTCCGCCGGTCTGACCTCCTCTACCGCCCAGCGCCCCCGGCAGGCTCCTCCCGGCTCCCGCCCGAGCAGCCAGACGATTCTCTGCCAGTGCCTGCCAGACGCCAGTGCCTCCTCGAGTCCTGACTGGAAGAACACCGGCGCAAGACTGCCCTGCCCTGCTCCACCACCACCAGTGACCAGACGAGGAGACAGTCACTCCATCTCCATTATATGACTCCAAAAGGTGAGCAAATAGGGGCAATTGACACTGGGTGGCAGCATCTGATGGGGCACAGTAGCGACAATCTATGGGCACACTGGCATTTGATGGCGCACAGTAGCGACAATTTATGGGCACACTGGCATTTGATGGGGCACAATAGCGACAATTCATGGGCACACTGGCAGCATCTGATGGGGCACAGTAGCGACAATCTATGGGCACACTGGCATTTGATGGCGCACAGTAGCGACAATTTATGGGCACACTGGCATTTGATGGGGCACAATAGCGACAATTCATGGGCACACTGGCAGCATCTGATGGGGGCACAGTAGCGACAATTCATGGGCACACTGGCATTTGATGGACTGTGCCCCATCAAATGCCAGTGTGCCCATGAATTGTCGCTACTGTGCCCCCATCAGATGCTGCCAGTGTGCCCATGAATTGTCGCAAACTGTGCCTCATCAGATGCTGCCAGTGTGCCTATCAATTGCCGCTACTGTGCCCATCAGATCAGATGCTGCCAGTGTGTCAATTAATTGTCACTACTGTGCCCCATCAAATGCTGCCAGTGTGCTAATGAATTGTCGCTACTGTGCCCCCATCAGATGCTGCCAGTGTTCCCATGAATTGTCGCTACTGTGCCCCATCAAATGCCAGTGTGCACGTAAATTGTCACTACTGTGCCCCATCAAATGCCAGTGTGCCCATGAATTGTCGCTACTGTGCCCCCCATCAGATGCTGCCAGTGTGCTAATGAATTGTCGCTACTGTGCCCCCATCAGATGCTGCCAGTGTTCCCATGAATTGTCGCTACTGTGCCCCATCAAATGCCAGTGTGCACGTAATTGTCACTACTGTGCCCCATCAAATGCCAGTGTGCCCATGAATTGTCGCTACTGTGCCCCCCATCAGATGCTGCCAGTGTGCTAATTAAAAATATGACCTGTTTTAGGTAGCCAGTGATTGTGTGCAGGGCACAATCACAAATTACTGAACAATGCACAGGCAGTTATGTTTATAGCAATCTCAAGCATAACTTCGATGCAATGAACTTGCCAGCGTAAGTACAAAGTACGCCGCTGTCACTAAGTGACTTAATTTTTTTTTAAAAGTATCAAAAATCATATTTTTGGGGGAGTGGACATGGGTGCGGGGGGGCCGGGGCGGGTGTCCCTGAATGGCAGTTTGGAAATGTGGTCACCCTAACACTAGGGCGCCTGCAGCCCGCGTACACAGAGACCACAGTCACAGTGAACCGCACTGTGACAGGGAGGAGAAGCTACAGGGCAGACGTACTCTTCCATCAGCCAAGATTTCACAATTTAAAGTACCCTATCATATGAAGATACCACTACAATTAGGACTGACTGATAATTATTGTCAGAAACCTCATTGTATCTTTGGTGGTGGAAGTGTAATGCCCCGCAAGTGGGCATTACCACTCTTTTTGCCCCATCACTGTCTCTTGGTTAATCTAATGTCATCCTGTGTATTTATTCCAGATCCTGCAATATGTGTATAAATTCCAATGCAACTGTTATGTTAATGTAATGTGCCTGGTTCACCAGCAGATGGCAGCAAATATGGCAGAGCTAGTTCACCTAAGATGGAACCTTTTTGTCCATTCTTGCCCTCTTTAGAGAGGGAGGAGTTTAGTTAGTGAAGGTGAGTCTAACCTTCCCCTCCTTGGGGAGAGGTTGTGTGCAAAGTTCAGGAGATATATAATTCAAATAGTCTAGTTTCCTAGACTAGTAAGCTCCCGTTTCTGGTCAACTTAAAACATAACGTTTATTTAGTTTCATTGGTTAAAAATAATGTAACATAAGACGGCAGAACAAAGGAAAACTTTAAAATCCTAGGTATAGCAGGATTCCAGGGCAGAGCTAGGGGTTCAATTCACCCATATATTCTGCCTCCCTAGCATACGTCCATCACTCTTTTGCTTAATATTTTAGAGATACGATCTGAACTTCAGATGAGAAAAAAATTACAACTATTAGACAAAGAAGATTATAGCACTATATTAGCTAAATTGCTCTAAATTTGTTTTTTCGAATATTCGCTATATTGTTATATATTCCTGTTTTAGAATATTCCGAATATTCTAAAAAAAATGTATATAACACTATATCGAATATATTCGTTTTTTAGAATATTTGTCTTTTTTTTTTTTCAATCTGTACAGTTGTTCCACTTCAACATACTCCTCCCCGACAAGCGTCGTTCCCTTGGTGATGGGGACGTTTGTCGGGGAGGAGTATGCCGAAGTGGAACAACTGTACAGATTGAAAAAAAAAAAAAGACGAATATTCTAAAAAACTAATATATTCGATATAGTGCTATATATTAGTTTTTTAGAATATTCATAATTTTTCATTTTTCCCATCTAAAGTCAGGATTCCTCCCTGCTTAAGTTGCTTGTGGGCCAATGACTCATTGGCCCACAAGCAAGAAGCAGGAAGGAATCATGTTTTTAGATGGAAAAAAATTACGAATATTCGATATAGCGAATATATAGCACTATATTTAACCCCTTAAGGACTCAGCCCTATTTCACCTTAAGTACTTGGCCATTTTTTGCAAATCTGACCAGTGTCACTTTATGTGGTGATAACTTTAAAACGCTTTTACTTATCCAGGCCATTCTGAGATTCTTTTTTTGTCACATATTGTACTTCAAAACACTGGTAAAATGGAGTAAAAAATATTCATTTTTATTTATAAAAAATACCAAATTTACCAAAATTTTGGAAAAATGTGCAAATTTCCAAGTTTCAATTTCTCTACTTCTATAATACATAGTAATACCTCCAAAAATAGCTATTAGTTTATATTCCCCATATGTCTACTTTATGTTTGGATCATTTTGGGAATGCCATTTTATTTTTTGGGGACGTTACAAGGCTTAGAAGTTTAGATGCAAATCTTGAAAATTTTCAGAAATGTTCAAAAACCTTTTTAGGGACCAGTTCAGGTCTGAAGTCACTTTGTGAGGCTTACATAATAGAAACCACCCAAAAGTGACCCCATTCTAGAAACTACACCCCTCAAGGTATTCAAAACTGATTTTACAAACATTATTAACCCTTTAGGTGTTCCCCAAGAGTTGATGGCAAATGGAGATGAAATTTCAGAATTTCAATTTTTTGCCAAATTTTCCATTTTAATCAATTTTTTCCATTAACAAAGCAAATGTAAACAGCCAAACAAAACTCTATATTTATTGCCCTGACTCTGCGGTTTACAGAAACACCTGATATGTGGTCGTACACCACTCTACGGCCCCACGTCAGGGCGTAGAGGGAAAGGAACGCTGTGTGGTTTTTGGAAGGCAGATTTCGGTGGACTGGTTTATTTACACCATGTCCCATTTGAAGCCCCCTGATGCACCCCTAGAGTAGAAACGCCAAAAAACGTGACCCCATTTTGGAAACTACGGGATAAGGTGGCAGTTTTTTTTATACTATTTTAGGGTACATATGATTTTTGGTTGCTCTATATTACACTTTTAGTGAAGCAAAGTAACAAAAAATTGAAATTCTGAAATTTCATCTTCATTTGCCATTGACTCTTGTGGAACACTTAAAGGGTTAGCAAAGTTTATAAAATCAGTTTTGAATACCTTGAGGGGTGTAGTTTCTTAAATGGGGTCACTTTTTGGAGTTTCTACTCTAGGGGTGCATCAGGGGGGGCTTCAAATGGGACATGGTGTAAAAAAACAAGTCCAGCAAAAACTGCCTTCCAAAATCCATATGGCATTCCTTTCCTTCTGCGCCCTGCTGTGTGCCCGTACAGAGGTTTACGACCACATATGGGGTGTTTCTGTAAACTAAAGAATCAGGGCAATAAATATTGCGTTTTGTTTGGCTGTTAACCCTTGCTTTGTTACGCGAAAAAATGGATTAAAATGGAAAATTTGCCAAAAAATGCCTGTTTTGGCACCGTTTTTATTTTTTATTATTTACAAAGTTCATCTGACAGATAAGATCATGTACTATTTTTATAGAGCAGGTAGTTACGGACGCAGGGATACCTAATATGTTTACTTTTTTAAATTTATTTAAGTTTTACACAATAATATCATTTTTGAAACAAAAAAAATCATTTTAGTGTCTCCATAGTCTGAGAGCCATAGTTTCTTATTTTTTGGGTGATTGTCTTAGTTAGGGTCTCATTTTTTGCAGGATGAGATGACTGTTTTAATGGTATGATTTTGGGGTACATACGACTTTTTTGATCCCTTTTATTACCTTTTTTTGGAAGTAAGGTGACAAAATTATAGCTTTTTTTACACCATTTTTATTTTTTATTTTTACGTTGTTCACCTGAGGGGTTAGATCATGTGATATTTTTATAGAGCAGGTTCTTACGGACACGGAAATACCTAATATGTGTACCTTTTTTTATTTATTAAGGTTTTACACAATAATATCATTTTTTAAACCAAAAAACTTGTTTTAGTGTCTCCATAGTCTGAGAATCATAGTTTTTTTTATTTTTTGGGCCATTGTCTCATGTAGGGGCTCATTTTTTGTGGGATGAGACAACGGTTTGAATGGTACTATTTTGGCATACATATGACTTTTTTAATCACTTTTATTACCTTTTTTTGGAAGTAAGGTGAGCAAAATTTTAATTTAATCATAGTTTTTATTTTGTATTTTTTATGGCGTTCACGTGCGGGAAATGTAACATGACCGTTTTATAGATCGGGTCGTTACGGACGCTGTGATATATAACATGTGTAAGGAATTTTATTTTTTTAATTTTTAATCAGGGATAAATGTTTTTTTTTTATTTTTACTTTTTTTCACTTTTTTTACATTTTTTTTTACCCAGACCCACTTGGTTCTTGAAGATCCAGTGGGTCTGAAGTCTGTATAATACAGTACAGTACACTATATAGTGTACTGCACTGTATTTTACTCACACTTTGTCTGAACAGATCTCTGCCTTTAGCACAGATCTGTTCAGCACCATGGACAGCAGGATGCCTGAGAAGCCACAACTGAGCAAACGGGGAAGGGGAGGGAGGAGGGCTCCCTCCCTCTGTCACCCCATCGTTGCGTCTTGCATTCGCGTCTTGCATTCAGATCTGTATACTGCGCTTGCGCAGGGACTTATAATTTGTAATCAGAAAGTTACATTACTGAGCATGCGCCTATACTTAGTCAGGTCCTACATTAGAGAAGATGTACTTCGCATGTGCGGGAACTTATTCATTTTGGATCAGAGGATGACGTTACTGAGCATGCACCTATACTTAGGTATTTCAGCTCACTTTTTATACCTATATATATTTTTGAGGTTCCATCTGCACATGCGCCAGAACTTTTAGTTTAATAATCAGATATATAGCATTACTGCGCATGCGCCTATACTTCGGCATTTTGGCCGCATTCTCATCATATAGTCACATCTTGCTATTTAGTCCTGTATACTTTGCATGCGTCAGAACTTAAAATTTTACAGTCGAAAGGTGACATTACTAGGCATGTGCCTATACTCTGTCACATCCTGCATTTAAACCTGTATACTTCGTATACACAGGTACTTATAATTTATTACTGAGTACACTTGATGCTCTTGAAATTACCTCAAGTCATATTTTTCATTTAGTTTGTTTAATTATATATAGGTATGACAATTCTATTATTCCCTCTATCTTTCCTCATTCCAATATTCCAGGATCCGATTATATGACGTTCAGAAGGTCAAAGGCCACTCACCTTTTTCCCCCTATATAAGTTATTTTTTTATTCTTGTTTAAATTTCTTTCATGGTTGTAATCTTAATTTATTTCTTCTAAGGTACTCTCCAGTTATTTTATATGAAGGCTGTGAAAGAAAAACCTTCATTTAGGTCTTTTGGACTCATTGTATTCAGTCTATGAATCCAGCGTGCCTCACTCTGTAGCAGTTTTTTATCTAAATTCCCCCCTCTTGGTCCTAAGGATATTTTCTCTATGCCCCAGAATCTAAGGACGGAGCTCTTGTTATTATGAAAATATTTTATGTGTCTGGCAATTGATGTATCTTTACCTGTTTCAATGGTACTGATATGCCCTAAGATGCGGCGTCTTAGTTCTTGTACCGTTTTGCCCACATATAATTTGGGGCAAGGGCAAGAGGCCAAGTACACTACCCCCTGGGTTTTACATGTAATAAGCTGTTTTATTTCATACTCCTTTTTGTTCACAGGGTTGATATACTTTTTTATGTGGGGAACATATCTACAGAAAGAGCACTCTCCGCATGGTGATGATCCTCGGTATCTTTCAATAGATCTTCCGGAGTTGGAACCTCTTTCCGTCAGGTGACTATGCACCAATTGATCTTTAAGGTTGGTGCCCCTTCTGTATGTTACTGTTGGATTAGGAGTAAGTACCATATTTAGATCTCTATCTGATTTTACTATATGCCAGTGTTTCCTTAGGATTCCATCTATTTCTTTGTTGTACCCATCATAGGTACCTATACATCCAATAATATCACTTTTTTTGGGGGGGGGGGGGGGGTTCTTTAAGAAGATCTTCTCTCTTAGTTCTATTAGCTCTATTATATGCATTTTTTAGAGTTTTTTTTCGGGTATCCTCTCTTTCTGAATCTCCGGAGAAGTTGTCCACTTTCTTTGGAAAAAGAGGCCTCATCCGAACAGTTTCGGCGTGCCCTCAGGTACTGGCCAACAGGAATTCCCTTCTTTAAGGAGGTGGGATGCCAACTATCCCAGTGCAAATAGCTGTTCGTTGACGTTGGTTTCCTAAATACCTCTGTCACCAGGTGGCCACACTCTGTCTTTTTTATTTTTAGGTCAAGAAACACAATCTCATTTTCCTGAATCTCATAGGTATATTTCATGCCTATACTGTTATCATTTAATTTCTGAGTGAACTCATGAAACAGTGAATGACCCCCATCCCATAGGATGAGAATTTTGTCTATATATCTGCCACAAAGTTCAGGAGAACCCCCTCCAAGGGGAAGGCTGTGTTCAAGCCAGCAGAGCACTGTCTGCTCTGCTGGGTCCTGAGGCCTAAGCTGAAGTGCCTCCAGAGAAAGATAAAGGTACAGATCCAGAGACAAAGATAGAGATTCAGACTACAGAGATCTAAAGCACAGATAGAGGGATTGCAGCTTACAGAGAAAGGAAAAGTCCCTGTTTAATCCAGTTAAGTACAGCAGAGCTAAGAGAGTACAGATGTAGCAGAGCTGAGAGTGTTGCTTGCCAGAATTAACTCTGCTGGAAACCAAGATAAAGCTTGAAGATTGTTTTCTGATGCAAGTTTATTCAAGTAAAGCTGTTAACTACTTCAATACAAGTCTAGACTCAACTTATTCTGCAAATCCACCACCTATTCACCCTATTTGCTCTGCTTCGTACGGTGACGCCTGGGGTTCCAGGATATCCAGGTAGGAGCACCGTGACAAGTGCTACACCACTAAGGGACATTAGGCCCCCTTACACCACTCTGGCATTCCTACCCTGGGTACCCACTATCACCATCTACTTAGGGGGACTCCCCGTCCCTCGTTGCTGAAATTAAACTTTGTCACAACAAAAACTTTCACTTAAAGGGACCTCTAGCCATAGTACGGGCGTTGCAGAAGAACATTTCTTTTATATCTACAAGATTATGTATATGAGATATGAATGGAGCAGATGACAGGACATTGCATTTAGTTGACAAAATTCCTGTGTACATTTTCATTTGGAAACGGGAATCTTCTTATGGGAAATATTTATTTGTAGTAACTGATGCACAAAGAGTTCACACCAGATACTGAAAGTAAAGGTTCACATACTTTTACCACTTACAGACATGTGATATTGGAAGTAGGGATGAGCGAATTGACTTCGGAGGCTTCATCCGAAGTCAATTAGCATAAATCTTTGTTGTAATACTGGGAGCTCCGTACAGTATTAGAATGTATTGGCTGAGATGAGCCAAGTTATTACTTCGCAAAGTCTTGCGAGGCTTTGTGTAATAACTTTTTGAATAAATTATTACTGTAAAAAACCTTGTGACCGAACTCGGGGGGACCTATAGTGATTTGTTTGTGGGTGCAATACACCGGCTTTGTACCCCTGACACAGAAATATAATAATTAATCTAGCTGTTAATTCTGTGGGTGACCTATAGCGATTTTTTTGTGGGTTTAATGCACCATCTTTGTACCCCAGACAAAAAAAATATAATAGTTAATCTGTCTGTTAGTTCGGTGGGTGACATATCCCCATTTTTTTTGTGTGAGGTACACCTGCATTGCATCTGTGACAGGGAAATTAATAAAGTTAATCCATCTGTTAGTTTGGTGGGTGACCTCAAAGGATGAGGAAAGCATCAAATAATGGACGTGGCCCAGGTCGTGGTGCTGCTGGTGGAGCTCCTGTTGCAGGGAGAGGACGTGGTCGATCTGTGCCAGCTACACGCACAAGTAAAACACCTTCCTTAGGTGCCCGTAGGCGACAGAACGCTCAGCGTTATTTTGTGGGCCCGAATACCGGTGTACAAATTGTGAGGCCAGAACAAATATAGGCGGTAGTAGATTGGGTGGCTGACAGTGCCTCCAGTTCCTTCACATTGTCTCCCACCCGGTCCCCTGCTGAAAGATCAGAGTTGGCACCTGCAGCCATGGGCATCTGACTTTCACCTCACCCCCTTACAAATCAGGCAAGTAGCGGAACTTCGGCCTTCCCGCTCACTGCCTCATATGCGAGGTGCCCACAAGGTGGAACTCCACCTTGCAGATACTGGAGAGACTGTGCGAGCAGTGCCATCCTTAATCCCATCACTGGAGCGTGATCGGAAGATGCGCGAGTACAAGCGCACGTGTCACGGATGGTGTACAGCAAACAAGACAATGCAATACAATTAATGACTCACTGGATCCACAACTAAGGAACAAAAGGGAGACCCCTGCATGAGACCTGCCACTCTCCCTAATTGCTCAGCCTATGCGAACACCCCAAAGGTGGATGGGCGCATATCCACGTACCTCGGCTATCTAATACCTGAAGACCCTACAATAGTGAGGGGACACGACCACCGGCTCCCTACACTAGACACGGAGGGAGTCAGGGTCACCTGAAAATCCAGCAGACAGAAAATCACAAATAAAGGAACAGCACTTATCTTGCAGAGGACTGGGAAATAGAAACAGCATGCACACACACTCCAGGAAGTTGTATAAGCCGCACACTACTGCATTATGGGGAGGAACTTAAAGGGAAGCAATCAGTCCAACTGCATGACAGCTGAGATAGACTAACGAGATGAGGAACTTAACCAAAACAAAGAAACTCAAGGAGGAGGATCTGGAAAGCTCCTGTCAGAGCTTCTCAGCTGTCTGGTTGTGACAGTACCCCTCCCTCTACGAGTGGACTCCGGACACTCAGGGCCCACCTTTTCAGGATGGGACCTATGGAAAGCTCTGATGAGACGAGTGGCCTTAATGTCCGTCACTGGGACCCACATCCTCTCCTCAGGACCATAACCCTCCCAATGAACGAGGTACTGGAGGGAACCGCGGACAAGACGAGAATCCACAATCCTAGAGACCTGAAATTCAAGATTTCCATCAACCATAATCGGAGGAGGAGGCAAAGGCGAGGGTACAATAGGTTGAACATAAGGTTTCAATAACGACTTATGAAAAACATTATGGATCTTCCAAGTCTGAGGAAGATCAAGACGGTAGGCAACAGGATTGATGACAGACAGGATCTTGTAAGGCCCAATAAACCTAGGACCCAACTTCCAGGAGGGAACCTTCAATTTGATATTCTTGTTAGACAACCACACCAGATCACCAACATTCAGGTCCGGACCAGGCACACGTCTCTTATCTGCCACACGCTTATATCTCTCACTCATGCTCTTTAGAGTATCCTGAATCTTTTGCCAAATAGATGACAAAGACGAGGAGAATCATCAGGTAAACCAGAAGACCCCTCTCCCGAGAAAGTCCCAAACTGCGGATGAAACCCATATGCACCAAAAAATGGTGACTTATCAGAGGACTCCTGACGACGGTTATTTAAAGCAAACTCAGCAAGGGACAAAAAAAAACACCAATCCTCCTGATTCTCCGCCACAAAACATCGCAGATATGTCTCCAGATTCTGATTGACGCGCTCTGTCTGGCCATTCGACTGCGGGTGGAAAGCAGAAGAGAATGACAACCGAACCCCCAAGCGAGAACAGAAAGCCTTCCAGAATCTGGAAACAAACTGCGTGCCCCTATCAGAGACTATGTCTGAAGGAATCCCATGCAATTTGACAATGTGGTCAATAAATGCCTGCGCCAGCGTCTTAGCATTGGGCAAACCAGGAAAAGGGATGAAATGCACCATTTTGCTAAAACGGTCCAGCACCACCAGAATCACAGTCTTCCCCGAGGAACGAGGCAAGTCCGTTATGAAGTCCATGGACAGATGTGTCCAAGGACGGGAAGGAATGGGTAAGGGAAGGAGAGGACCTGATGGCCGTGAATGAGGGACTTTGGCACGAGCGCAAGTCTCGCAAGCTGCCACAAAACCCTCAACCGACTTACGAAGTGCAGGCCACCAGAATCTCCGAGCGATGAGATCCAGTGTGGCTCTTGCCCCCGTGTGCCCAGCAAGGACCGTATCGTGGTGTTCCTTAAAAATCTTGTGTCTCAAAGCGAGAGGCACAAACAACCTCCCAGGAGGACAAAGATCAGGAGCCTCTGACTGGGCTGCCTGCACCTCTGCCTCCAATTCAGGAAAAAGAGCAGAGACCACCACACCTTCAGCCAAAATGGGACCCGGGTCTTCAAAATTCCCACCTCCCGGAAAACAACGTGACAGGGCATCTGCCTTCACATTCTTAACCCCAGGGCGGAACGTGACAACAAAATTAAACCTTGAAAAGAACAAAGACCATCTGGCCTGTCTCGGGTTCAGACGCTTGGCTGACTCCAAGTAGGCCAGATTTTTATGGTCAGTAAACACAGTAATAGGGTGTCTGGCTCCCTCTAGCCAATGGCGCCATTCCACAAAAGCCAACTTGATGGCCAACAATTCCCTATCTCCCACATCATAATTTCTCTCTGCGGAGGAGAGTTTCTTCGAGAAAAAGGCACATGGTTGCCATTTGGCAGGAGAGGAACCCTGAGACAAGACCGCACCCACCCCTACCTCAGAAGCATCAACCTCAACTATGAAGGGTAACGAAATATCAGGTTGTACCAGGATGGGAGCGGAAGCAAAACTCTCCTTGATATTAGAAAAGGCCTTACGCGCCTCTACCGACCAGGAAGAAAAATCTACCCCCTTTCTGGTCATATCAGTGAGTGGTTTAACAACAGAGGAATAATTCAAAATAAATTTCCTGTAATAATTGGCAAAGCCCAAAAAAACGCATCAGCGCCTTCTGATTCTCAGGAAGCTCCCACTCAAGCACAGCGCGGACCTTGTCGGGGTCCAATGCGAAAACCAGAAGCGGAGAGAAGAAACCCCAGAAATTGAATTTCTGGAACCGCAAACACACATTTTTCCAGTTTCGCGTATAATTCATTCTCCCGCAGGATGAGCAAGACCTGACGTAAGTGTTCCTTATGAGTCTTGAAATCAGGAGAAAAAATCAAAATGTCATCCAAATACACTAACACAAATTTTCCCATTAAATGATAAAAAATGCTGTTCACGAAATGCTGAAAAACGGCTGGGGCATTCATCAAACCAAAAGGCATAACCAAATTCTCAAAATGGCCCTCAGGGGTATTGAAAGCCGTCTTCCATTCGTCTCCTTCTCTGACCCTGACCAGGTTGTATGCCCCTCTTAGGTCTAATTTGGAAAAGACTTTAGCCCCAACAACCTGGTTAAACAGGTCCGGGATCAGAGGAAGCGGATAAGGGTCACAAATAGTGATACTGTTCAGCTCCCTGAAATCCAGACAAGGTCTTAAAGAACCATCTTTTTTCTTAACAAAGAAAAAACCAGCGGCAACAGGTGACTTCGAGGGTCGTATGTGTCCTTTTCTCAGACTCTCAGAGATATAAGCACGCATAGCGACCCTCTCAGGTTGGGAAAGATTGTATAAACGAGATTTAGGCAGCTTGGCGCCTGGGATGAGATTAAAAAGGCAATCGTACTCCCTGTGCGGGGGCAAATCCTGAACTCCACTCTCAGAGAAGACATCCGAAAATTCAGAGAGGAAAGGTGGTACAGTCTTAGTAGAAACCTCAGAAACAGATGTCATGAGGCAATTCTCTCTGCAAAAGTCACTCCAACCATTTATTTACCTCGCTTGCCAATCAATGGTGGGGTTATGTTTAGTGAGCCAGGGTAGCCCCAACACTAGAGGAGTAGGCAAACCGCTAAGGACGAAACATGACACATCCTCAACATGAGCATCACTCACAATTAAACGGATATTGTGAACTATGCCCTTTAATGATTTCTGAGAAAGTGGAGCGGAATCAATAGCAAAAACAGGAATATCCTTTCCCAAAGTGCATACCTGGAAACCATGAGTTATTGCAAATTGATTATCAATGAGATTGACAGCTGCTCCACTATCCACAAAAATCTCACAAAAAATGCTCTTGCTCTCTAGCGCCACCCTAGCAGGCAGGACAAAACGGGAACTACAAGCAAACGGAAAACCTTCAATTTCCGCCTCAACCCTGCCAATAGTAACAGACGGAACATTTTTAAAAGATTTTTTCCTTTTTGTTTCTTTATTACTCCCAGAAGACTGCCTGAATCTCCTAGAGGGACAAACATTTGCCAAATGATTTATACCTCCACAACAAAAACAAACCCTCCCATGCGGGCTGAATCTTCCATTGTCAGAGGCAATCAACCCCAGCTGCATGGGCTCCTGCTCAGAAGGGGCTGACAGCGACTGAGACCCCTGCGCACAGAAAGAGACCGCTGCACTGTCCCGGGACTGAGTATGACAGGAAGGCGAGATCTCTCCTCTCTCTCTAAGACGCCTGTCAATACGAACGGCCTGAGACATAGCAGAATCCAAGGAGGTAGGTCTCTCAAGAAAGGCAAATGCATCTTTCAATCCCTCTGAAAGACCATGGCAAAATTGACTTCGGAGTGCAGCATCATTCCAACCAGTATCAGCTGCCCATCTCCGAAATTCTGAGCAGTATATCTCTGCGGATTGTTTACCCTGGCATAACAGACGTAGTCTAGACTCAGCCAGAGCAATACGATCCGGATCATCATATATCTGACCCAGGGCTAAAAAGAATTCATCCACTGAACGGAGGGGCCGTGCCCCCTCCGGCAGCGAAAAGGCCCAGGATTGAGCGTTACCCCTGAGCAGCGATATAATGATCCCCACCCTCCGTTCCTCATCACCAGAGGAATGGGGAAGAAGGCAAAAATGGAGTTTGCAAGCCTCTCTAAAACGCACAAAATACTCACTACCCCCGGAGAACGTATCCGGGAGCGAGATCTTAGGCTCAGAACAAACTCCATGAACGCAAGCTGAACCGGACACTTGAAACTGAAAAAAAGTCTTACGGAGATCAGCTACCTCCAATGAAAGACCCTGGAAGCGCTCAGCCAAAAGTGAAACCGGATCCATGCTTGAGATGGTTTTTGGCGGCTTATAATGTCACGGATGGTGTACAGGAAACAAGACAATGCAATACAATTAATTACTCACTGGATCCACAACTAAGGAACAAAAGGGAGACCCCTGCATGAGACCTGCCACTCTCCCTAATTGCTCAGCCTATGCGAACACCCCAAAGGTGGATGGGCGCATATCCACGTACCTCGGCTATCTAATACCTGAAGACCCTACAATGGTGAGGGGACACGACCACCGGCTCCCTACACTAGACACGGAGGGAGTCAGGGTCACCTGAAAATCCAGCAGACAGAAAATCACAAATAAAGGAACAGCACTTATCTTGCAGAGGACTGGGAAATAGAAACAGCATGCACACACACTCCAGGAAGTTGTATAAGCCGCACACTACTGCATTATGGGGAGGAACTTAAAGGGAAGCAATCAGTCCAACTGCATGACAGCTGAGATAGACTAACGAGATGAGGAACTTAACCAAAACAAAGAAACTCAAGGAGGAGGATCTGGAAAGCTCCTGTCAGAGCTTCTCAGCTGTCTGGTTGTGACAGCACGCTGGTAGATGCGCTGCTGATGGCATTCCCATCTGACAGCAGGGGCTCAGTGGAAGCACAAGATGAAGCCAGAGGAGGAGGAAGAAGTCGCCAACTCAGCTGGGGCACAGCCAGCACCTTCAAAAGAAACCTGAAAACCCACCTCTTCAGACAAGCCTACAACCAGTGACCCTGCTGCCTCTTTACCGCCATGACCAACATCACCCGCACCTACTGTGTCCTTCTCCCATACCATGTAGATTGTAAGCCCTCACGGGCAGGGCCCTCTCTCCTTCTGCACCAGTTTGTAACTTGTCTTGTTTATGATTAGTGCAATTGTCTGTATTATATATGTATGCCTCTTCTCATATTTACAGCGCTATTGAATGAATGGCACTTTAATAATAAATAATAATAATAATGGCCAAAATGTGGAAAAGCTTTGTCAGCACGCCACAACAACCAGTACCACCAGCTGATACAGAACGTATTAGCAGGAGGCAGCATTTATATGTACTTGATGTCTTGTAATATCTTATGGTTACTTGATCCACATACAGGGATATAGCTCTCGTATTGTGGATCTCATGGCACATGTCACTTCATGCACATGCACTTTGTTTTCAACACGTGATGTATTCATCAGATGTACTTAATTTAACTATGATTGTAATCACATTGTGATTGGTTGGTCACTTTCGATATGTCTTTATATGCTCTCACTTTCACTGTCTTTATGCTTGAGGAAGGCTCTTGTGAGCCGAAACGTCGCAAGTTTGCCATACAATGGGTGAATAAAAGTCTTTTATTTCACTATAACTCAGGAGTGCAGTCCCACTTTTTCGCTTTATATATATATTATTATTATTATTATTATTTTTATTTTTTTTGAGGGAAGGTGGGAGAGGTGTGGATAAGATCAAAACTGTACAACATGTGTTTTTCCATCCAGAGGATAGATATCATTTGAAATCACAGTGACAACACCTGAAATATTAAACAAACAGCTAATTTTTATTTTGTTTAGTTATAGTTTAGGAAAATAGCATATTAGTGTGTGTTACAATGCACAGGGTAGCACATGATTACATCTCTGAGTGATAACGTGAAGTACTAGCCAGAAATACCTGTCGGTGCATCTCCACCCAGTTGAAATTTAGGCGGTCATTTATTATCTAGAAATACTCCTATATTACGCGCATTCCTGGTGCAGATTGCAGCGCAACGGTTAGTTGCAACACAATATGTGACTTTTCCCCGCTCACGCCAGGCCTAAAAATCTGGTTGTGACGTGGGTGGGGAAGGGGACGGGCCAGCGGGCTCGTCTCATTCATCATTTTCTATGCCTGTTTTAAGCATAGAAAATGGTCTAAATGTAAGACACTTCGGAAGATGGCTTATATTTAGACTGGCAGAGGATGCCTCAAAGTTGTTTAGAGGCCTGACCCTGCCAGATATAGGGGTAATTAAAGAGGACCTTTCATGGGTTTATATTAATTTGGATAAATACCTTTACTTGCAGGGTACCCCCCGCTGAGCAGAGGAGCGATATTTTAAAAAAATCAGGCAGGGTGGCAGCAAGTAAAGGTATTTATCCCAATTAATAAAAACCCATGAAAGGTCCTCTTTAACCACCTCCGGACCGCCGAACGCAGCGACGCATCCTGGAGGTGTTTGATTCATTCCTCCTGGACGCGCCGGCGCGTCCTCTCGCGAGACGCGAGATTTCCTGTAAACGCGCGCACACAGGCGCGCGCGTTCACAGGAACGGAAGGTAAGCGAGTGGATCTCCCGCCTGCCAGCGGCGATCGTTCGCTGGCAGGCTGGAGATGTGATTTTTTTAAGCCCTAACAGGTATATTAGACGCTGTTTTGATAACAGCGTCTAATATACCTGCTACCTGGTCCTCTGGTGGTTCCCTTTGTTTGGATCGACCACCAGAGGACACAGGTAGCTCAGTAAAGTAGCACCAAACACCACTACACTACACTACACCCCCCCTGTCACTTATTAACCCCTTATTCACCCCTAATCACCCCTGATCACCTCAGATCACCCTATATAAACTCCCTGATCACCCCCCTGTCATTGATAACCCCCTGTAAGGCTCCATTCAGAGGTCCGTATGAATTTTACGGATCCACTGATAGATGGATCGGATCCGCAAAACACATACGGACGTCTGAATGGAGCCTTACAGGGGAGTGATCAATGACGGAGGTGATCACCCCATATAGACTCCCTGATCACCCTCTGTCATTGATCACTCCCCTGTAAGGCTCCATTCAGACGTCCGTATGATTTTTACGGATCCACTGATAGATGGATCGGATCCGCAAAACCAATACAGACGTCTGAATGGAGCCTTACAGGTGGGTGATCACCCCATATAGACTCCCTGATCACCCCCCTGTCATTGATCACCCCCCTGTCATTGATCACCCCCCTGTACGGCTGCATTCAGATGTCCGTATGTTTTTTACGGATCCACGGATACATGGATCGGATCCGCAAAACACATACGGACATCTGAATGGAGCCTTATAGGGAGGTGATCAATGACAGGGGGGTGATCACCCCATATAGACTCCCTGGTCACCCCCCTGTCATTGATCACCCCCCTGTCATTGATCACCCCCCTGTAAGGCTGCATTCAGATGTCCGTATGATTTTTACTGATCCATTGATACATGGATCGGATCCGCAAAACACATACGGACTAGGGATGAGCGAACCCGAACTGTATAGTTCGGGTTCGTACCGAATTTTGGGGTGTCCGTGACACGGACCCGAACCCGAACATTTTCGTAAAAGTCCGGGTTCGGGTTCGGTGTTCGGCGCTTTCTTGGCGCTTTTTGAAAGGCTGCAAAGCAGCCAATCAACAAGCGTCATACTACTTGGCCCAAGAGGCCATCACAGCCATGCCTACTATTGGCATGGCTGTGATTGGCCAGTGCACCATGTGACCCAGCCTCTATATAAGCTTGGGTCACGTAGCGCTGCACGTCACTCTGCTATGATCAGTATAGGGAGAGGTTGCAGCTGCGACGTTAGGGCGAGATTAGGCAGATTAACTCCTCCAAAAGACTTCATTCAGTGATCGATCTCCAGCTGTCGATCATTGAAGTGCTATTATTGACTTGCTCACTTTTTTGAGGCTGCCCAGAGCGTTTTTAGATCACTTTTTTTCTGGGGTGATCGGCGGCCATTTTGTGACTTGTGGTGCGCCAGCACGAGCTATCAACAAGTGTATTTAACCATCGATAGTGTGGTTATTTTGTGCTATATCCTACATCAGCTGCAGGCTGAGCCTGTGTCACCGAAGTGCATTTAACCATCAACAGTCTGGTTATTTTTTGGCCATATACTACATCAGCTGCAGGCTGAGCCTGTGTCACCCAAGTGTATTTAACCATCGATAGTGTGGTTATTTTGTGCTATATCCTACATCAGCTGCAGGCTGAGCCTGTGTCACCGAAGTGCATTTAACCATCAACAGTCTGATTATTTTTTGGCCATATACTACATCAGCTGCAGGCTGAGCCTGTGTCACCCAAGTGTATTTAACCATCGATAGTGTGGTTATTTTGTGCTATATCCTACATCAGCTGCAGGCTGAGCCTGTGTCACCGAAGTGCATTTAACCATCAACAGTCTGGTTATTTTTTGGCCATATACTACATCAGCTGCAGGCTGAGCCTGTGTCACCCAAGTGTATTTAACCATCGATAGTGTGGTTATTTTGTGCTATATCCTACATCAGCTGCAGGCTGAGCCTGTGTCACCGAAGTGCATTTAACCATCAACAGTCTGATTATTTTTTGGCCATATACTACATCAGCTGCAGGCTGAGCCTGTGTCACCCAAGTGTATTTAACCATCGATAGTGTGGTTATTTTGTGCTATATCCTACATCAGCTGCAGGCTGAGCCTGTGTCACCGAAGTGCATTTAACCATCAACAGTCTGATTATTTTTTTTGGCCATATACTACATCTGGTGCAGGCTGAGCCTGTGTCACCCAAGTGCATTTAACCATCAACAGTCTGATTATTTTTTGGCCATATACTACATCTGGTGCAGGCTGAGCCTGTGTCACCCAAGTGCATTTAACCATCAACAGTGTGGTTATTTTTTGGCCATATATTACATCAGGGGCAAGTTGAGCCTGTCACCCAGCGCCTAAAAAATAGACCTGACATTTCTATTCAACCAAATCTGCACAGTTTTAGCTGGTCAAGGTCTTTGTAGTGACCGTAAAAGCAGACTTTTTGTTCTGGGTTGAAAAAGCATTCCCAAATTTGCCATTCTGAAAATAACTAGTTTGTGGTATTTGAGGCCTACTTGAAATCTATCCCAAAAAGAAAATCTTACATTGAAGGTATTGATAGTGTCATTCAGAAAAACCTAAGACACATGCTAGCGTGCTGATAGAAGTGTCATTCTGTGATTAAACCTATAACTGTCACACAGCGCAAAAAAAAACAGGTCTCACATCTCTATTCAACCAAATCTGCACAGTTTTAGCTGGTCAAGTTATTTGTAGTGACCGTAAAAGCAGACTTTTTGTTCTGGGTTGAAAAAGCATTCCCAAATTTGCCATTCTGAAAATAACTAGTTTGTGGTATTTGAGGCCTACTTGAAATCTATCCCAAAAAGAAAATCTTACATTGAAGGTATTGATAGTGTCATTCATTAAAACCTAAGACACACGCTAGCGTGCTGATAGAAGTGTCATTCTGTGATTAAACCTATACCTGTCACACAGAGAAAAAAAAACAGGTCTCACATCTCTATTCAACCAAATCTGCACAGTTTTAGCTGGTCAAGTTATTTGTAGTGACCGTAAAAGCAGACTTTTTTTTCTGGGTTGAAAAAGCATTCCCAAATTTGCCATTCTGAAAATAACTAGTTTGTGGTATTTGAGGCCTACTTGAAATCTATCCCAAAAAGAAAATCTTACATTGAAGGTATTGATAGTGTCATTCAGAAAAACCTAAGACATACGCTAGCGTGCTGATAGAAGTGTCATTCTGTGATTAAACCTATAACTGTCACACAGCGCAAAAAAAAACAGGTCTCACATCTCTATTCAACCAAATCTGCACAGTTTTAGCTGGTCAAGTTATTTGTAGTGACCGTAAAAGCAGACTTTTTGTTCTGGGTTGAAAAAGCATTCCCAAATTTGCCATTCTGAAAATAACTAGTTTGTGGTATTTGAGGCCTACTTGAAATCTATCCCAAAAAGAAAATCTTACATTGAAGGTATTGATAGTGTCATTCAGAAAAACCTAAGACACACGCTAGCGTGCTGATAGAAGTGTCATTCTGTGATTAAACCTATAACTGTCACACAGCGCAAAAAAAAACAGGTCTCACATCTCTATTCAACCAAATCTGCACAGTTTTAGCTGGTCAAGTTATTTGTAGTGACCGTAAAAGCAGACTTTTTGTTCTGGGTTGAAAAAGCATTCCCAAATTTGCCATTCTGAAAATAACTAGTTTGTGGTATTTGAGGCCTACTTGAAATCTATCCCAAAAAGAAAATCTTACATTGAAGGTATTGATAGTGTCATTCAGAAAAACCTAAGACACACGCTAGCGTGCTGATAGAAGTGTCATTCTGTGATTAAACCTATAACTGTCACACAGCGCAAAAAAAAACAGGTCTCACATCTCTATTCAACCAAATCTGCACAGTTTTAGCTGGTCAAGTTATTTGTAGTGACCGTAAAAGCAGACTTTTTGTTCTGGGTTGAAAAAGCATTCCCAAATTTGCCATTCTGAAAATAACTAGTTTGTGGTATTTGAGGCCTACTTGAAATCTATCCCAAAAAGAAAATCTTACATTGAAGGTATTGATAGTGTCATTCATTAAAACCTAAGACACACGCTAGCGTGCTGATAGAAGTGTCATTCTGTGATTAAACCTATAACTGTCACACAGCGCAAAAAAAAAACAGGTCTCACATCTCTATTCAACCAAATCTGCACAATTTTAGCTGGTCAAGTTATTTGTAGTGACCGTAAAAGCAGACTTTTTGTTCTGGGTTGAAAAAGCATTCCCAAATTTGCCATTCTCAAAATTGTGGTGAACGGGAACAATGAGGAAAACATCTAATAAGGGACGCGGACGTGGACATGGTCGTGGTGGTGTTAGTGGACCCTCTGGTGCTGGGAGAGGACGTGGCCGTTCTGCCACAGCCACACGTCCTAGTGAACCAACTACCTCAGGTCCCAGTAGCCAGCAGAATTTACAGCGATATTTGGTGGGGCCCAATGCCGTTCTAAGGATGGTAAGGCCTGAGCAGGTACAGGCATTAGTCAATTGGGTGGCCGACAGTGGATCCAGCACGTTCACATTATCTCCCACCCAGTCTTCTGCAGAAAGCATGAAAACCAAGCCCATCGGTCTGTCACATCACCCCCATGCATATCAGGGAAACTGTCTGAGCCTCAAGTTATGCAGCAGTCTCTTATGCTGTTTGAAGACTCTGCTGCCAGGGTTTCCCAAGGGCATCCACCTAGCCCTTCCCCAGGGGTGGAAGAGATAGAATGCACTAACGCACAACCACTTATTTTTCCTGATGATGAGGACATGGGAATACCACCTCAGCACGTCTCTGATGATGACGAAACACAGGTGCCAACTGCTGCGTCTTTCTGCAGTGTGCAGACTGAACAGGAGGTCAGGGATCAAGACTGGGTGGAAGACGATGCAGGGGACGATGAGGTCCTAGACCCCACATGGAATGAAGGTCGTGCCACTGACTTTCACAGTTCGGAGGAAGAGGCAGTGGTGAGACCGAGCCAACAGCGTAGCAAAAGAGGGAGCAGTGGGCAAAATCAGAACACCCGCCGCCAAGAGACTCCGCCTGCTACTGACCGCCGCCATCTGGGACCGAGCACCCCAAAGGCAGCTTCAAGGAGTTCCCTGGCATGGCACTTCTTCAAACAATGTGCTGACGACAAGACCCGAGTGGTTTGCACGCTGTGCCATCAGAGCCTGAAGCGAGGCAATAACGTTCTGAACAATAGCACAACCTGCATGACCAGGCACCTGCATGCAAAGCATGAACTGCAGTGGAGTAAACACCTTAAAAACAAGGAAGTCACTCAGGCTCCCCCTGCTACCTCTTCTGCTGCTGCCGCCTCGGCCTCTTCTGCTGCTGCTGCCGCCGCCTCGGCCTCTTCCTCCGCCTCTGGAGCAACGTTGGCACCTGCCGCCCAGCAAACATGGGATGTACCACCAACACCACCACCTGCGTCACCAAGCATCTCAACCATGTCACACGGCAGCGTTCAGCTCTCCATCTCACAAACATTTGAGAGAAAGCGTAAATTCTCACCTAGCCACCCTCGATCCCTGGCCCTGAATGCCAGCATTTCTAAACTACTGGCCTATGAAATGCTGTCATTTAGGCTGGTGGACACACACAGCTTCAAACAGCTCATGTCGCTTGCTGTCCCACAGTATGTCGTTCCCAGCCGCCACTACTTCTCCGAGAGAGCCGTGCCTTCACCGCACAAACAAGTGTCCGATAAAATCAAGTGTGCACTGCGCAACGCCATCTGTGGCAAGGTCCACCTAACCACAGATACGTGGACCAGTAAGCACGGCCAGGGACGCTATATCTCCCTAACTGCACACTGGGTAAATGTAGTGGCGGCTGGGCCCCAGGCGGAGAGCTGTTTGGCGCACGTCCTTCCGCCGCCAAGGATCGCAGGGCAACATTGTTTGCCTCCTGTCTCCTCCTCCTCCTACTCAGCTTCCTCCTCCTCTTCTTCCACCTGCTCATCCAGTCAGCCACACACCTTAACCACCAACTTCAGCACAGCACGGGGGAAAAGTCAGCAGGCCATTCTGAAACTCATATGTTTGGGGGACAGGCCCCACACCGCACAGGAGTTGTGGCGGGGTATAGAACAACAGACCGACGAGTGGTTGCTGCCGGTGAGCCTCAAGCCCGGCCTGGTGGTGTGCGATAATGGGCAAAATCTCGTTGCAGCTCTGGGACTAGCCGGTTTGACGCACATCCCTTGCCTGGCGCATGTGCTGAATTTGGTGGTGCAGAAGTTCATTCGCAACTACCCCGACATGTCAGAGCTGCTGCATAAAGTGCGGGCCGTCTGTTCGCGCTTCCGACGTTCACACCCTGCCGCTGCTCGCCTGTCTGCGCTAAAGCGTAACTTCGGCCTTCCCGCTCACCGCCTCATATGCGACGTGCCCACCAGGTGGAACTCCACCTTGCATATGCTGGACAGACTGTGCGAGCAGCAGCAGGTCATAGTGGAGTTTCAGCTGCAGCACGCACGGGTCAGTCGCACTGCGGATCAGACCCACTTCACCACCAATGACTGGGCCTCCATGCGAGACCTGTGTGCAGTGTTGCGCTGTTTCGAGTACTCCACCAACATGGCCAGTGGCGATGACGCCGTTATCAGCGTTACAATACCACTTCTATGTCTCCTTGAGAAAACACTTAGGGCGATGATGGAAGAGGAGGTGGCCCAGGAGGGAGAGGAGGAAAAGGGGTCATTTTTAGCACTTTCAGGCCAGTCTCTTCAAAGTGACTCAGAGGGAGGTTTTTTGCAACACCAGAGGCCAGGTACAAATGTGGCCAGACAGGGCCCACTACTGGAGGACGAGGAGGACGAGGATGAGGAGGAGGTGGAGGAGGATGAGGATGAAGCATGTTCACAGCGGGGTGGCACCCAAAGCAGCTCGGGCCCATCACTGGTGCGTGGCTGGGGGGAAACACAGGACGATGACGATACGCCTCCCACATTGGACAGCTTGTCCTTACCTCTGGGCAGCCTGGCACACATGACCGACTACATGCTGCAGTGCCTGCGCAACGACAGCAGAGTTGCCCACATTTTAACGTGTGCGGACTACTGGGTTGCCACCCTGCTGGATCCCCGGTACAAAGACAATGTGCCCACCTTACTTCCTACACTGGAGCGTGATAGGAAGATGCGCGAGTACAAGCGCACGTTGGTAGACGCGCTACTGAGAGCATTCCCAAATGTCACAGGGGAACCAGTGGAAGCCCAAGGCGAAGGCAGAGGAGGAGCAAGAGGTCGCCAATGCAGCTGTGTCATGCCCAGCTCCTCTGAGGGCAGGGTTAGCATGGCAGAGATGTGTAAAAGTTTTGTCAACACGCCACAGCTAAGTGCACCACAACCTGATACGGAACGTGTTAGCAGGAGGCAACATTTCACTAACATGGTGGAACAGTACCTGTGCACAGGGCTGGGACAAGGCCATTTGGTGCCCAGGGCGAAGATGGCAAACTGCGCCCCCCCCCCCCGTTTTTAAGAAAGAATCAATGTTGTTTCAAAACAAGAATATACTTAAAGCAATAGAACAAAGGACTGTGGGACTTTGAAAGTATTCATTTTAAAACACGTGTGTAAACACGAATATGAACTTTGCCCCACGATAGCTCTTTTGTAGAACCCCCATAAAAACTTACAGTTACTTGACTTGGCCCTTGGGGATCTCGGACGCCACTTCAACACTTGGCCGGGGACTCGGCGGAGCTGATGTTGTGCTTTATCCTAATGAGAAAGATTTCATAATAAGGATTTGGAGAAGGGGCAGAGGAATAGCAGAGCAGGGAGAGGCTGGTGCTGCTACTAGGGGGTCATACCATGGGGGAGTAATAAAGCCCACCATAATGCCCCCCCCCAGTAGTAATAATTCTCCTTATAATATGCAAAACATACCCCTTTGTAATGCCCCCAGTTGAGCTAATGTTCCCATAATGTGCCAACATAAAATACCCCTTCTCAGTGCCCCCGTAGATGACCCCCATAGTGCTCCCCCCTTCCCCATAGTACCCACCATAATGTGTCCCAGTATAAAATGCCCCTATACAGAGCCCCCCATATAAAATATCTTCTTTTTAGCCTCAGTAGATGCCCCTAAATAATCTGCAGTAAGATGTGCCCCCATAGATGCCCCCATATCATGTGCCAGTAGCCAGAGCCCCCCCCCATATCATGTGCCAGTAGCCAGAGTGCCCCCATATCATGTGCCAGTAGCCAGAGTGCCCCCATATCATGTGCCAGTAGCCAGAGCCCCCCCCATATCATGTGCCAGTAGCCAGAGTGCCCCCATATCATGTGCCAGTAGCCAGAGTGCCCCCATATCATGTGCCAGTAGCCCCCCATATCATGTGCCAGTAGCCCCCCTTATTGCCAATAGCCCCCTTATGGGCCAGTAGCCCCCCTTATGTGCCAATAGCCCCCCTTATGTGCCAGTAGCCCCCTTATGGGCCAGTAGCCCCCCTTATCATGTGCCAGTAGCCCCCCTTATCATGTGCCAGTAGCCCCCCTTATCATGTGCCAGTAGCCCCCCTTATCATGTGCCAGCCCAGTAGTCCCCCCTTATCATGTGCCAGCCCAGTAGCCCCCCTTATGTGCCAGCCCAGCCCAGTAGTCCCCCCTTATCATGTGCCAGCCCAGTAGCCCCCCTTATCATGTGCCAGCCCAGCCCAGTAGTCCCCCCTTATCATGTGCCAGCCCAGTAGTCCCCCCTTATGTGCCAGCCCAGCCCAGTATTGTACCTATATAAATAAAAAAATAAATAAAAAAAACTTATACTTACCTCCAGCAATGTGATGCGATGCAGGCCGCCTCTTCCGTCTGTGTCCCTCGCTATACGGCAGTCAGGCGACGCGATGACGTCATCGCGCCGCCTGCACCGGCCTCTGATAGGCTGCCAGCACTAGGCCGGCAGCCTATCAGAGGAACAGGAGGGGACACACCTCTCCCTCCTCTGCCGCAGCGCAGGCATCTGTATTGCCGTCCTGAGGACGGCAATACAGATGACTATGGAGATGAGCGCTTCCGCAATGGAAGCGCTCATCTCCTGCTCTGCCCTGCCGCCGGCCGCGGCCGCCCCCACTTGTCACCAGGGCCGCGGCCTTGCGGCACTCAGGCTTGCCGGCCCACCGGGAAATTTCCCGGTATCCCGGCAGGCCAGTCCGGCCCTGCTGCGCCCCCCTCCTTGTAGCGCCCAGGGCACCCGCTCCTTCGGCCCCTGCCTTGTACCGGCCCTGCCTGTCCACACCCCTCCACGTACTGACTGATGGTTCGGCCCCATTCAACTTCTGGGTCTCCAAATTGTCCACGTGGCCAGAGCTAGCCTTTTATGCCTTGGAGGTGCTGGCCTGCCCGGCGGCCAGCGTTTTGTCTGAACGTGTATTCAGCACGGCAGGGGGCGTCATTACAGACAAACGCAGCCGCCTGTCTACAGCCAATGTGGACAAGCTGACGTTCATAAAAATGAACCAGGCATGGATCCCACAGGACCTGTCCATCCCTTGTACAGATTAGATATTAACTACCTCCCCTTAACAATATATTATTCTACTCCAGGGCACTTCCTCATTCAATACTATTTTTAATTTCATTTTACCATTATATTGCGGGGCAACCCAAAGTTGAATGAACCTCTCCTCTGTCTGGGTGCCGGGGCCTAAATGTGTGACAGTGGCCTGTTCCAGTGGTGGGTGACGTGAAGCCTGATTCTCTGCTATGACATGAAGACAGATTCTGTGCTGACATCAGGCCAGATTCTCTGTTACAGGACCTCTCTCCTCTGCCTGGGTGCCTGGGCCTAAATGTGTGACAGTGGCCTGTTCCAGTGGTGGGTGACGTGAAGCCTGATTCTCTGCTATGACATGAAGACAGATTCTGTGCTGACATAAGGCCAGATTCTCTGTTATGGGACCTCTCTCCTCTGCCTGGGTGCCTGGGCCTAAATGTGTGACAGTGGCCTGTTCCAGTGGTGGGTGACGTGAAGCCTGATTCTCTGCTATGACATGAAGACAGATTCTGTGCTGACATAAGGCCAGATTCTCTGTTACGCGACCTCTCTCCTCTGACTGGGTGCCTGGGCCTAAATATGTGACAGTGGCCTGTTCCAGTGGTGGGTGACGTGAAGCCTGATTCTCTGCTATGACATGAAGACAGATTCTGTGCTGACATCAGGCCAGATTCTCTGTTACGGGACCTCTCTCCTCTGTCTGGGTGCCTGGGCCTAAATGTGTGACAGTAGCCTGTTCCAGTGGTGGGTGACGTGAAGCCTGATTCTCTGCTATGACATGAAGACAGATTCTGTACTGACATCAGGCCAGATTCTCTGTTACGGGACCTCTCTCCTCTGCCTGGGTGCCTGGGCCTAAATGTGTGACAGTGCCCTGTTCCAGTGGTGGGTGACGTGAAGCCTGATTCTCTGCTATGACATGAAGACAGATTCTGCGCTGACATAAGGCCAGATTCTCTGTTACGGGACCTCTCTCCTCTGCATGGGTGCCTGGGCCTAAATGTGTGACAGTGGCCTGTTCCAGTGGTGGGTGACGTGAAGCCTGATTCTCTGCTATGACATGAAGACTGATTCTGCGCTGACATAAGGCCAGATTCTCTGTTACGGGACCTCTCTCCTCTGCCTGGGTGCCTGGGCCTAAATGTGTGACAGTGGCCTGTACCAGTGGTGGGTGACGTGAAGCCTGATTCTCTGCTATGACATGAAGACAGATTCTGTGCTGACATAAGGCCAGATTCTCTGTTACGGGACCTCTCTCCTCTGCCTCGGTGCCTGGGCCTAAATGTGTGACAGTGGCCTGTTCCAGTGGTGGGTGACGTGAAGCCTGATTCTCTGCTATGACATGAAGACAGATTCTGCGCTGACATAAGGCCAGATTCTCTGTTACGGGACCGCTCTCCTCTGTCTGGGTGCCTGGACCTAAATGTGTGACAGTGGCCTGTTCCAGTGGTGGGTGACGTGAAACCTGATTCTCTGCTATGACATGAAGACAGATTCTGCGCTGACATAAGGCCAGATTCTCTGTTACGGGACCTCTCTCCTCTGCCTGGGTGCCTGGGCCTAAATGTGTGACAGTGGCCTGTTCCAGTGGTGGGTGACGTGAAGCCTGATTCTCTGCTATGACATGAAGACTGATTCTGCGCTGACATAAGGCCAGATTCTCTGTTACGGGACCTCTCTCCTCTGCCTGGGTGCCTGGGCCTAAATGTGTGACAGTGGCCTGTTCCAGTGGTGGGTGACGTGAAGCCTGATTCTCTGCTATGACATGAAGACTGATTCTGTGCTGACATGAAGCCAGATTCTCTGCTATGGCATGAAGAGACTGATTCTGGGCTGACATGAAGCCAGATTCTCTGCTATGGCATGAAGAGACTGATTCTGTGCTGACATGAAGCCAGATTCTTTGCTATGGCATGAAGAGACTGATTCTCTGCTGACGTGAAGCCAGATTCTCTGCTATGGGACCTCTGTCCAATTGATATTGGGTCATTTTTATTTTTTTAATTTTTATTTTAATTCATTTCCCTATCCACATTTGTTTGCAGGGGATTTACCTACATGTTGCTGCCTTTTGCAGCCCTCTAGCTCTTTCCTGGGCTGTTTTACAGCCTTTTTAGTGCCCAAAAGTTCGGGTCCCCATTGAATTCAATGGGGTTCGGGTTCGGGACGAAGTTCGGGTCGGGTTCGGATCCCGAACCCGAACATTTCCGGGAAGTTCGGCCGAACTTCTCGAACCCGAACATCCAGGTGTTCGCTCAACTCTAATACGGACATCTGACTGGAGCCTTACAGGGGGGTGATCACCCCATATAGACTCCCTGAGCACCCCCCTGTCATTGATCACCCCCCTGTCATTGATCACCCCCCTGTAAGGCTGCATTCAGATGTCCGTATGACTTTTACGGATCCACTGATACATGGATCGGATCCGCAAAACACATACGGACATCTGAATGGAGCCTTATAGGGGGGTGATCAATGACAGGGGGGTGATCAACCCATATAGACTCCCTGATCACCCCCCTGTCATTGATCACCCCCCTGTCATTAATCACCCCCCTGTCATTGATCACCCCCCTGTAAGGCTCCATTCAGACATTTTTTTGGCCCAAGTTAGCGGAAATTATTATTTTTTTTCCTACAAAGTCTCATATTCCACTAACTTGTGTCATAAAATAAAATCTCACATGAACTCACCATACCCCTCACGGAATCCAAATGCGTAAAAATTTTTAGACATTTATATTCCAGACTTCTTCTCACGCTTTAGGGCCCCTAGAATGCCAGGGCAGTATAACTACCCCACAAGTGACCCCATTTTGGAAAGAAGACACCTCAAGGTATTCCGTGAGTGGCATGGCGAGTTCCTAGAATTTTATATTTTTTGTCACAAGTTAGCGGAAAATGCTGATTTTTTTTTTTTACTTACAAAGTCTCATATTCCACTAACTTGTGACAAAAAATAAAAACTTCCATGAACTCACTATGCCCATCACGAAATACCTTGGGGTGTCTTCTTTCCAAAATGGGGTCACTTGTGGGGTAGTTATACTGCCCTGGCATTTTAGGGGCCGAATGCGTGAGAAGTGGTTTTTATCTCACCCAGCATGGGTATATGTAAAATGACACCCCAAAACACATTGCCCAACTTCTCCTGAGTACGTAGATACCACATGTGTGACACTTTTTTGCAGCCTAGGTGGGCAAAGAGGCCCACATTCCAAAGAGCACCTTTCGGATTTCACCGGCCATTTTTTACAGATTTTGATTTCAAACTACTTACCACACATTTGGGCCCCTAGAATGCCAGGGCAGTATAACTACCCCACAAGTGACCCCATTTTGGAAAGAAGACACCCCAAGGTATTCGCTGATGGGCATAGTGAGTTCATAGAAGTTTTTATTTTTTGTCACAAGTTAGTGGAATATGAGACTTTGTAAGAAAAAAAAATAATAATCATCATTTTCCGCTGACTTGTGACAAAAAATAAAAAGTTCTATGAACTCACTATGCCCATCAGCAAATACCTTAGGGTGTCTACTTTCCGAAATTGGGTCATTTGTGGGGTGTTTGTACTGTCTGGCCATTGTAGAACCTCAGGAAACATGACAGGTGCTCAGAAAGTCAGAGCTGCTTTAAAAAGCCGAAATTCACATTTTTGTACCATAGTTTGTAAACGCTACGCTTTTACCCAAACCATTTTTTTTTTTACCCAAACTTTTTTTTTTATCAGAGACATGTAGAACAATAAATTTAGAGAAAAATTTATATATGGATGTCGTTTTTTTTTGCAAAATTTTACAAATGAAAGTGAAAACTTTCAATTTTTTTGGAAAAAAATAGTTAAATTTCGATTAATAACAAAAAAAGTAAAATGTCAGCAGCAATGAAATACCACCAAATGAAAGCTCTATTAGTGAGAAGAAAAGGAGGTAAAATTCATTTGGGTGGTAAGTTGCATGACCAAGCAATAAACGGTGAAAGTAAGGTAGGTCAGAAGTGTAAAAAGTGGCCTGGTCATTAAGGGTGTTTAAGCTATAGGGGCTGAGGTGGTTAAGATTGACATTTTAAACACCGGTCTTAATAAATGACCCCATTAATCTTTCTTGGTTGAAGTTTGGGGAAATAGCATATACATATTGTGGGAGTAGTTCAATATTCAGTACAGGTAATCAATATTAAATAATTAAATCAATTAGTCGACACTCAGAGACAATCACAGTTGATGTGTCTGTGGAGATCTCTCTCTCGAGACCGCCCCAAACCCTTTATTATATACCTTTAGGATATGGGAGTAACTGGGGGTTATAAGGCAGTTACACTGCATATAATTGGACAGTATAGGTTACATAATTCCACGTGATACATATTGGCAATATCTTACAGTTATATAACTAGGTAATAAATCTTTTAGACAAGACTCTAAATTAAAGGTCAGGTTCCCAGGAACTGAATCCAACTTGGACACAGATTGTGGACATCTGTGTCCTTCATTTAAATAACATTTCCTAGAATTTGTTGGAACATAAGGACAAATTTGACCAAAAGATACATTTCCCAATCTTCTTCATTGTTGTATGAAATACTCCCTTCTCCTCATATTATGCTGACATGGCACGTACTGACAAACAACTTTACTGGAGACATCCTCAGCTAGACCAGTCATAAGACATAGGAATATGATAAGTTTAAAGCTCACACTGAATCAAGCAATACAACTATATAAATATTCATTTATATGAAATATCCGTATAACCAGTAGATGTATGGACCATAGCTCTCACATTATTCCCCTCTTTTTATCATTATTCCACTGTCTGTGAAGCCCTCCCTATCTCCCTGCCGACAACCAAAGATAACTTTAAGACCGTCCTGCTTACACAAAGTGGGAAAATACTAAATCTCTCCAAATTGGGGGATGTCAAGCATCCATCCAGAGGGTCTTTTACAGGAGTCATCTTTTTTATCTCACCCTGGACCTACACAACCGCTGGAATCCACACCTTGAAAGGTGCACTATGAGATTGAGCCCAATTTGTCAGTCAGTGAGTCCTTTAATTATTGGTTTTTCATAGCTCAGTCCCACAATATATGCAATCAGTTAGGTTTTCCACAGCCTTCCTTCCACAGTATGTGCAATTGCAGTTCAAGGTAGATGTGAGTAGAGTAGGTGGTACAATTGTTGTCTGTTCAGCAGCAGAAGGTTCTGGGAAAATCTGAGCCATAGTGACCATCACTTGTGTGGGAGGAGTTTGTTCGTTTATCACTGTCATTTTTTAAAGATTTTCCCAGACTCATAATTTGATCAACTTCTTGCAGTGTGATGCGTGGATCCAGGTTGGTCTTCCCTCCAACTTCACAGAGGTTGGTGTAGTTAGCTGGACTTGGAATGGCCCATCAAACCGAGGATCCAAAGTCTTTCTCACATGCCTTTTGACCATAACCCAATCTCCAGGTTTCAACGCATGAGTCCCTTCCAATAAAGAAGGATCTGGAATGGAACTGAAAACACGATTGTGAGTCTGCTGCAATCTCCTGTACAATGCTCCCACATACTGTGTCATGTCAGAATGAATAGCCTGAAGCTGTTGGGGAAAATATAGGCCTGTCCTTGGAGCAGTATCAAACAATACCTCATATGGACTTAACTGAGTTTTCCTGTGGGGTTTGGGGGGTCGCTCTGACTGAGTACAATGCTATAGGCTAACATTCAGTCCATGGCTTTCCTGTCTCTGGCCTTCTGGATCTTTAACTTCAGGCGTTCTACCTTGCCGCTACTTTGCGGTCTGTGAGGCGTGTGAAATGCTTGCTCTATACCTAGAGCATGAAGTATCTCTTGTAATACTTCTGAAGTGAAATGAGTTCCTCTATCACTTTCGATTACTTCTGGAACCCCAAATCTAAACACTACCTCAGATAAGTTTTTGTCTACAGTCTTTGCATTAGCCTTAACTCTCACCCTGAGAAGAGGACCACACATACCAGAACATACTCATATATGCCTACATTTAGAAGTTGAATGAAGTCAATCTGCAGTCTCTGGAACGGGTATAAATACTTTGGAGTGCACCTTGGGGGCACCTTAATTGTCCTCCCTATGTTATGGCAAGCACCCTTGAACAAACTTTGCATTGTTAAACCCTCGGGCCACCCATCTTTGATTTACCAGACTCACCATTGCTTCTTTGGACTGGTGGGTGAGGCCATGGGATAAGGCACACATCATTGGGTATAGTGCCCTAGGAAGGCAAAGTTTATCATTTACAGCATTAAAACCCTCATGATTCTTCCCAGCCTCTCTTCTTACCCACTCTTCTTTTTCCTGCTTCAGAGTTTTCTCTTGGAATTTCTGGAGCACATCCAGATCCACCTCCCCTACATGTGGCACTATGTCCACTACATGGCCTGTTATAGGGATGGGTAGCAGAGCAGCTTGTTTTGCAGCCGCATCTGCTCAATGGTTTCCTTCTGCTTCTTTAGTCTGTTCTTTTGTATGGGGCTGTACCTTAACAATGGCCACCATCTTAGGCAGCACTAAAGCGCTAAACAACTGAGCTACAGATTCAGATTCAGTCAGTGTAAATGTTTACAGTCTGACCTTCAGCCATTATACATTCCTCAGTGAGTGCTTTCAGCTCTGCCTCTTGTGCAGAACATCCAAGTGGGAGTGATCCCTGTCTCACAACTTCCTCCAAGGTAGTCACAGCATATCCCGTGTATGGCTTTCCATCGAGGTAATATCTGGATCCATCGACAAAAAGCTCAAAATCAGCATTAGGTATCGTTGTGTCTCAGTTACATTGTCAAGTTCTTTTGTTTGAGTTTTCATTAGTTTAAAACAATCATGGTCATCATTTGAACATACGTCCTGTTCTACCTGACTAGACTCTGGGAGTAGGGTAGCAGGGTTAAGGATTGTACACCTCTTGATTGTTATGTTCGGGGGTGTAAGAAGGGCTACCTCATACTTTGTCAGCCTAGCCATTGACAAATGACTAGAGTTGAGCGGACACCTAGATGTTCGGGTTCGACGGGTTCGGCCGAACTTCACAAAAAAGTTCAATGAGGACCCAAACTTTGGAGCACTAAAATGGCTCTAAAAAAGTCATGGAAAGGACTAGAGGGCTGCAAATGGCATAAAAATGTGGTTAAGAGCATGGCAAGTGCTCTGCAAACAAATGTGGATAGGGATATGACTTAAAATAACATAAAATACGCAAAAAAATAATAATCTTGATCTAGGAGGACAAGGTCCATATGGAGTAGGAGGTTGAGAAGGCGGTGGATGTGGCGGTATAGGTGGAAACGGCGGAGGAGGAGGAAATTGCCTACACTGGTTTTTGGTTTTAATTAATTTTTTTTTGTTTAAATTAGGTTACACCCCAAAACATTGGGAAATATAACCTGTGATAACCCCCTCCAGGGGGAAGACCCATCAGTCAGTACGTGTAGGCGTGTACACACATACTGCTCCACCATGTCGCACGTCCCCTTGATGTCCATGATCCAATTGGATATCTGCTCTATCAACTTTCGATGTTCTTTTCTGCGCCTACCATGTTGCGAATCAGGGGTTTAAGAAAGAGAGGGAGCGCGAGAAAGGGATATCACATCCAAGGGAGGTCAATTCATGAAATTAAATGTGACCGAGTGGAAATGTGGGACAAATTATTGAAGTCGAAGCTTCAAAGTAAAGGAGGGGGAGCGGGGCAATTACCCACTCCCGAATCGGGGAGGTAGTGACGATAAATAACAATACAGGACTCTTAAGATGCCCTGTTATTGGAATGATTAATAAAAAATTATAGGGAATGTCACTGGGGTATTTTGGATTTGGAAACGTTATACAGGAGGGGCCCTGCTGCCGCTTTGTTGACTCTAGATAACTTCTGCCTGATCGCATGTCCCCGTGAAGATCCAATTGGATATCTTCTTTATCAACTTTCGATGTTCTTTTCTGCGCCTACCATGTTGATCACGTTTAGCGGCGAATCAGGGTTCCTCGCCGGAGAGGGAGCGTGAGAAAGGGATACCAGATCCTAGGGAGGTCAATGGCTGCAATTTTACTAATTTAAATCCCTGTCACCTATGCAGATTAGGGGTTTTTCATCGGCAAAAATGGGTTAATGTCACCCACCAATGGAACAGACGATTTTTCAAATTTCGGGCCCTGTCAACTATGTAGAGCAGGGGTTTATTCAAGGCAAAACTGTGTTCATGTCACCCTCCAATTCAACAGACGATTTTACACAAAATAAGGTCCCAGTCATCTATGCAGAGCAGGGGTTTGTATACGGCAAAATTGGTAAAATGTCACCTGACAATGTAACACATGAATTTTTGCAATTTAGGTCCCTGTCACCTATACAGAGAAGGGGTTTATTCACGGTAAAATGTCACCCAAGAATGTAACAGACGAATTAGTGAAATGTATTTCCTTGTCCACTAGGTAGAGCAGGGGTATAGCACAGCCAAAAATTGGTGAATGTCACCCAACTATGTAACAGAAAAATTAGTGAAATGTATTAACCTGTCCACTAGGTAGATCAGGGGTATGTCACAGCCAAAAATTGGTGAATTTCACCCGACAATGTAACAGACAAATTAATGAAATTGATTAACCTGTCCACTAGGTAGAGCAGCTATATATCACAGCCAAAAATTTGGGATCTGTAACCCAACAATGTATCAGACAAATGAGTGAAATGACTTAAAATAAAATAAAATACGTAAAAATTAACAAAAAATAATCTTGATTTATGAGGTGGAGGTCCATATGGAGTAGGAGGTTGAGGAGGCAGTGGACATATCGGTGTAGGTTGAAGCGGCAGTGGAGGAGGAAGGGTAGCCAACGCTGTTTTTTTATTATTTTTTTTTTAATTAGGGTACACTTTAAAAGAGTGGGAAATATCAAAAATACAACAATGAGCAATTGCGCTGTAGTATAACAATGGCTGGGTAAAGCCGGTATACATGTCTATTCTGCACAAGGTACGGACAAGTCCTGTGGGATTCTTGCCTGGTTTATTTTAATAAATGTGAGCTTGTCCACATTGGTTGTGGACAGGTGGCTGCACTCGTCTGTGATAACGCCCCCTGACGTGCTAATCACACGTTCAGACAATACACTGCCTGCAGGGCAGGCCAGCACCTCCAAGGCGTAAAGGGCAAGCTCAGGCCATGTGCCCAATTTGGAGACCCAGAAGTTTAAGGGGACAGACCCATCATCCAGTACGTGTAGGCGTGTGCACACATACTGCTCCACCATGTTGGTGAAATGCTGCCTCCTGCTAGGACGTTCCATATCAGCTGGTGGTGCTGGTTGTTGTGGCCTGCTGACAAAGCTTTTCCACATTTCGGCCATGCTAACACTGCATTCTGAGGTGCTGGCGGTGCTCCAGCTGTGTTGGTGACCTCTTCCTCCTCCTCTGCCTTTGCCTTGTGCTTCCACTGTGCCCCCGCTGTCAGGTGGGAATGCCACCAGCAGCGCGTCTACCAGCGTGCGCTTGTACTCACTCATCTTACGATCACGCTCCAGTGATGGAATTGAGGATGGTATATTGTCCTTGTAACGGGGAACCAGGAGCGTGGCCACCCAGTAATTAGCACAAGTTAGAATGTGGGCAACTCTGCGGTCGTTGCGGAGACACTGCAGCATGTAATCGCTCATGTGTGCCAGGCTGCCCAGTGGCAACGAAAAGCTGTCCACTGTGGGAGGGGTATCGTCTGTGTCCTCTGTATCCCCCCAGCCACGCACCAGTGATGGCCATGAGCTTGTTTCGGTTCCACCCTTCTGTGAACACGGTTCCTCCTCCTCCATCTCGTCCTCCTCATCCTCCACCTCGTCATCCTCCAGAACTGTGCCCTGGCTGGACAATTGTGTACCTGGCATTTGTGGGTGCAGGAACCCACCCTCGGAGCAGCTTGTGAATGAATGGCCTGAAACCATATGAAATGATCCCTCTTCCTCCTCCTCCTCCTATGCCACATCCTCTTCCAGCATCGCCCGAAGCCTTTTTTCAAGGAGACATAGAAGTGGTATAGTAACGCTGAGAATGGTGTCATCGGCACTGGCCAGGTTGGTGGAGTACTCAAAACAGCGCAACAAGGAACACAGGTCTTGCATGGAGGCCCAGTTATTGGTGGAGAAGTGGTGCTGTTCCGCAGAGTGACTCACCCGTGCGTGCTGCAGCTGAAACTCCACTATCGCCTGCTGCTGCTTGCACAGTCTGGCCAGCAGGTGCAAGGTGGAGTTCCACCTTGTGGGCACTTAGCATATGAGGTGGTGAGCAAGAAGGCCGAAGTTACGCTGCAGCGCTCACAGGCGAGCAGCAGCAGGGTGAGAATGCCGAAAGCGCGCACAGACGGCCTGCACTTTCTGCAGCAGCTCTGACATATCGGGGTAATTTTTAAGGTACCTCTGCACCACCAAATTCAGCACATGTGCCAGGCAAGGAATGTGTGTCAAACCGGCTAGTCCCAGAGCTGCTACGAGATTTCACCCATTATCGCACACCACCAGGCTGGGCGTAAGGTTCACTGGCACCAACAACTCATCAGTCTGTTGTTCCATGCCTGTCCATAGCTCCTGCACGGTGTGGGGTTTGTCCCCCAAGCAGATAAGTTTTTAAACTGCCTGCTTTCGTTTACCCCTGGCTGTGCTGAAGTTGGTGGTGAAGGTGTTACGCTGACCAGATGAGAAGGCGGTAGAGGATGAGGAAGCGGAGTAGGAGGAGGAAGCAACAGGAGGCAAACTGAAGCGCCCTGCAATCCTCGATGGTGGAAGGACATGCGCCAAACTGTTATTTGCCTTAGGCCCAGCCGCCACTGCATTTACCCAGTGTGCTGTTATGGAGATATAACGTCCCTGACCGTGCTTACTGCTCCACGCATCCATAGTTAGGTGGATCTTGCCACAGATGGTGTTGCGCATTGCACACCAGATTTTGTCCCCCACTTGGTTGTGCAGGGAAGGGATGGCTCGCCTGGAAAAGTAGTGGCAGCTGGGAACGACGTACTGTGGGACAGCCACCACCATAAGGCTTTTAAAACTATCTATCTCCACCAGACGGAATGACAGCATTTCAAAGGACAGTAATTTTGAAATGCTGGCATTCAGGGCCAGGGATCGCGGGTGGGTAGGGGGGTACTTCCTCTTTCACTCCAGTGTTTGGGAGATTGAGAGTTGAACGCTTCCGTGGGATATTGTGGAGATGCTTGGTGACCCAGGTGGTTGGGTTGCTGGCAGATCCTCTGTTTGCGGGGTGGCAGGTGCCACTGTTACTCCAGAGGTGGATAAAGAGGCCGAGACTGCAGCAGAAGAGAAAGCAGGAGGAGCCAGAGACCTTTCTTGGTTTTTGAGGTGTCTACTCCACTGCAGCTCCTGCTTTGCACTTAGATGCCTGGTCATGCAGGTTGTGCTCAGGTTTAGAACGTTTATGCCTCGCTTCAGGCTCTGATTGCACAGCGTGCTAACCACTCATGTCTTGTCGTTAGCACATTGTCTTAAGAACTGCCACGCCAGGCAACTCCTTGGAGCTGGCTTTGGTGTGCTCGGTCCCTTGCTGAGGTGGGCAGTAGCAGGCGTACTGTCTAAGGGACGGCCGCTCCGCTTTTGCACCCTGCTCCCTCTTCTGCTGTGCTGGTGGCTCTATGCGACCACCGCCTCTTCTTCCGAACTACACAGGTCACTAGCATGACCTTGAATTCATGTGGGCTCGAGGACCTCATCGTCCTTCACATCATCTTCCACCCAATCTTCACCTATAGCCTCCTTGTCCGTCTGCACACTGCAGAAAGCCCCAACAGTTGGCACCTGTGTTTCGTCATCATCGGAGAAGTGATGCAGTGGTCCTCCCATGTACTCATCTTGAAACATAAGTGGTTGGGCATCAGTGCACTCAATCTCTTCCACTTCTGGGGCATGGCTATGTGGATGGGCCTGGGAAACCCTGCTAGCAGAGTCATCAAAAGCAGAAGAGACTGCTGCATGACTTGGGGCTCAGACTGCTTGGCTGATTTGCAAGGGGGTAAGGTGAAGGACTGATGGACATGGGCTTGTATTTCACTGCGACAAATGCAGCTAAGGCCCCAGATGTAGGATTTTGCCAACTCTGACATGGGCTTGTATTTCACTGCGACAAATGCAGCTAAGGCCCCAGATGTATGATTTTGCCAACTCTGATCTTTCAGCAAGAGACTGGGTGGGAGACAATGTGAAGGAACTGGAGGCACTGTCAGCCACCCAATCTACTATCGCCTGTACTTGTTCTGGCCTCACCATTTGTAGAGCCGCATTCGGCCCGACCAAATAACGCTGAAGGTTCTGTCACCTACTCGCACCTGAGGAAGGTGTTTCACTTGTGAATGTAGCTGGCACACGACCACGTCCTCTCCCTGCAACAGGAGCTCCACCAGCAGCACCAGACCGGGGCCACGTCCCTTATTTGAAGCTTTCCGCATTCTTTGTGTTCACTCACCAAACTAACATGGTTAGTCAGGCGACAATGTAACCGCCAATAGTCAACAATTAGGTTAACTGAGAGTAAGGCAGTGTCGGTGTCTTAAAGAGGACAAATTTCTTGAGGTCACACAAAAGTGTGACAGGCAAATTTTATACAATTACTTCAAGGTCACAAAAAAATTTAATTTGTCAACCAACAATGTAACTGCAGTATTGACTGGTTGTTTTTGACTGTGACAAATGCAGCAAAGGCCCCAGATGTAGGGTCCTGCAAATAATTAGTGTTTTTTTAAACCCAGAATATAACAGCAATATTTAACATTTGTATTTGCAAATGTGAAATATTCACATTGCAAAAAATGGGCGTTTTTTTTAACCCAGAATATAGTTTCAGTATTTTAAACTTGTATTTCACTGTGACAAATGCAGCAAAGGCCACAGATGTAGGGTATTGCCAAAAATGGGTGTTTTTTTAAACCCAGAATATTATTGCAGCATTTTAAGCTTGTATTTCACAGTGAGAAATTCAGCAAAGGACCCAGATATAGGGTATTGCCAAAAATGGGTGTTTTTTTAAACCCAGAATATTATTGCAGCATTTTAAGCTTGTATTTCACAGTGACAAATGCAGCAAAGGCCCCAGATGTAGGTTATTGCCAAAAATGGGTGTTTTTTTTTAAACCCAGAATATTATTGCAGTAATTTTAGCTTGTATTTCACAGTGACAAATGCTGCAAAGCTCCAGATGTAGGGTATTGCCAAAAATGGTTGTTTTTTTTAAACCCAGCATATTATTGTAGTTTTTCAAGCTTGTATTTCACTGTGACAAATACAGCAAAGGCCCCAGATGTAGGGTATTGCCAAAAACTGGTGTTTTTTTAAACCCAGAATATTATTGCAGTATTTCAAGCTTGTATTTCACAGTGACAAATGAAGCAAAGACCCCAGATGTAGGGTATTTTCAAAAATGGGTGTTTTTTTAAACCGAGAATATTATTGCAGTATTTCAAGCTTGTATTTCACTAATACAAATGCAGCAAAGGCCGCAAATTTAGTATTTTGCCAAAAATTGGTGTTTTTTTTAATAACAGAATATAACAACACTATCTAGCTCTTGTATTTCACTGTTACAAATGCAGCAAAGGCCAAAAATGGGTGTTTTTTTTTAAACCCAGAATATTATTGCAGTAATTTTAGCTTGTATTTCACAGTGACAAATGCTGCAAAGCTCCAGATGTATGATTTTGCCAAAAATTTGTGTTTTTTTAAACCCAGAATATAATTGCAATATTTAAATCTTGTATTTCACAGTGTCAAATGTAGCTAAGGCCCTAGATGTAGGGTATTGCCAAAAATGGGTGTTTTTTTAATCACAGAATATAATTGCAGTATTTCAAGCTTGTATTTCACTGTGACAAGCGCAGCAAAGGCCCCAGATGTAGGGTTTTGTCAAAAATGGGTGTTTACACTGTGTACATAATTATTAGGCAAATTAGTATTTTGACCACATCATCCTCTTTATGCATGTTGTCTTACTCCAAGCTGTATAGGCTCGAAAGCCTACTACCAATTAAGCATATTAGGGGATGTGCATCTCTGTAATGAGAAGGGGTGTGGTCTAATGACATCAACACCCTATATCAGGTGTGCATAATTATTAGGCAACTTCCTTTCCTTTGGCAAAATGGGTCAAAAGAAGGACTTGACAGGCTCAGAAAAGTCAAAAATAGTGAGATATCTTGCAGAGGGATGCAGCACTCTTAAAATTGCAAAGCTTCTGAAGCGTGATCATCGAACAATCAAGCGTTTCATTCAAAATAGTCAACAGGGTCGCAAGAAGCGTGTGGAAAAACCAAGGCGCAAAATAACTGCCCATGAACTAAGAAAAGTCAAGCGTGCAGCTGCCAAGATGCCACTTGCCACCAGTTTGGCCATATTTCAGAGCTGCAACATCACTGGAGTGCCCAAAAGCACAAGGTGTGCAATACTCAGAGACATGGCCAAGGTAAGAAAGGCTGAAAGACGACCACCACTGAACAAGACACACAAGCTGAAACGTCAAGACTGGGCCAAGAAATATCTCAAGACAGATTTTTCTAAGGTTTTATGGACTGATGAAATGAGAGTGAGTCTTGATGGGCCAGATGGATGGGCCCGTGGCTGGATTGGTAAAGGGCAGAGAGCTCCAGTCCGACTCAGATGCCAGCAAGGTGGAGTACTGGTTTGGGCTGGTATCATCAAAGATGAGCTTGTGGGGCCTTTTCGGGTTGAGGATGGAGTCAAGCTCAACTCCCAGTCCTACTGCCAGTTTTTGGAAGACACCTTCTTCCAGCAGTGGTACAGGAAGAAGTCTGCATCCTTCAAGAAAAAACATGATTTTCATGCAGGACAATGCTCCATCACACGCGTCCAAGTACTCCACAGCGTGGCTGGCAAGAAAGGGTATAAAAGAAGAAAATCTAATGACATGGCCTCCTTGTTCACCTGATCTGAACCCCATTGAGAACCTGTGGTCCATCATCAAATGTGAGATTTACAAGGAGGGAAAACAGCACACCTCTCTGAACAGTGTCTGGGAGGCTGTGGTTGCTGCTGCACGCAATATTGATGGTGAACAGATAAAAACACTGACAGAATCCATGGATGGCAGGCTTTTGAGTGTCCTTGCAAAGAAAGGTGGCTATATTGGTCACTGATTTGTTTTTGTTTTTGAATGTCAGAAATGTATATTTGTGAATGTTGAGATGTTATATTGGTTTCACTGGTAAAAATAAATAATTCAAATGGGTATATATTTGTTTTTTGTTAAGTTGCGTAATAATTATGCACAGTAATAGTCACCTGCACACACAGATATCCCCCTAAAATAGCTAAAACTAAAAACAAACTAAAAACTACTTCCAAAAATATTCAGCTTTGATATTAATGAGTTTTTGGGGTTCATTGAGAACATGGTTGTTGTTCAATAATAAAATTAATCCTCAAAAATACAACTTGCCTAATAATTCTGCACTCCCTGTATTTAAACCCAGAATATTATTGCAGTATTTCAAACTTGTATTTCACTGTGACAAATGCAGCAAAGGCCCCAGATGTAGGGTATTGCCAAAAATGGGTGTTTTTTTTTAACCCAGAATATTATTGCAGTATTTCAAGCTTGTATTTCACAGTGACAAATGCAGCAAAGTCCTCAGATGTAGGGTATTGTCAAAAATGGGTGTTTTTTTTAAACCCAGAATATTATTGCAGTATTTCAAGCTTGGATTTCACTGTGAAAAATGCAGCAAAGGACCCAGATGTAGGGTATTGCCAAAAATGGGTGTTTTTATTAAAACCAGAATATAATTGTAGTATTTCAAGCTTGTATTTCACTGTGACAAATGCAGCAAAGGCCCCAGATGTAGGGTATTGCCAAAAATAGGTGTTTTTTTTTTCAAACCCAGAATATTATTGCATTATTTCAAGCTTGTATTTCACAGTGACAAATTCAGTAAAGGCCGCAAATTTAGTATCTTGCCCAAAATGGGAGTTTTTTTTAATAACATAATATAACAGCACTATCTAACTTTGTATTTCACTGCCACAAATGCAGCAAAGGCCACAAATTTATTAACATGCCCAAAATGGGTGTTTTTTTTAATAACAGAATATAACAGCAGTATCTAACGCTTGTATTTCACTGTGTCAAATGCAGCATAGGCCGCAAATTTATTTTCTTGCACAAAATTGGTGATTTTTTAATAACAGAATATAACAGCAGTATCTAACTCTTGTATTTCACTGTGACAAATGCAGCAAAGTCCCCAGATGTAGGGTATTGCAAAAATGGGTGTTCTTTTAAACCCAGAATATTATTGCAGTATTTCAAGCTTGTATTCTACTGTGACAAATTCAGCAATGGCCCTAGATGTAGGGTATTGCCAAAAATAGTTTTGTTTTTTTTTAAATCCAGAATATTATTGCATTATTTCAAGCTTGTATTTCACAGTGACAAATGCAGCAAAGGCCGCAAATTTAGTATCTTGCACAAAATGGGTGTTTTTTTTAATAACAGAATATAACAGCAGTATCTAACGCTTGTATTTCACTGTGACAAATGCAGCAAAGGCCCTGATGTAGGGTATTGCCAAAAATGGGTGATTTTTTTAAATCCAGAATATAACTGCAGTATTTCAAGCTTGTACTTGACTGTCACAAAAGCACATATGCTGTGCTGGTGCACTGAACTTATATAAAATGGCCACCGCTGCCCACCTAACTAACAGACGGATAAAAGTTATTTTTCTGTGTCGCTGGGCTCAGGGCACGGTAAAAAAAATTGTGCACTGCACCCACAAAACAAAATTTCTGTAGATCGTTGAGTTAACAAGCACTTCAGATAACAGATTCTTTCCTATTCTGTCCCTCACAGCAGCAGCATCCTCTCCCTACACTAATAAGAGCAGAGTGACGTGCAGCGCTACGTGACTCCAGCTTATATAGAGGCTGGGTCACATGCTACACTAGCCAATCACAGCCATGCTATTAGTAGGCATGGCTGTGATGGCTTCTAAGGGCACACGAGTTAAACGCTTGTTGATTGGCTGCTCTGCAGCCTTTCAAAAAGCGCAATTAAATCGCCGAACACTGAACTCAAACTTTTACTGAAAAGTTCGGGTTTGAGTCCGGGGTCCAAAAATCTTAAAGTTCGGTACGAACCCGAACTTTATAGTTCGGCTTCGCTCAACCCTACAAATGACGAATTCTTGTTTGTGACAATAGTTCTTGAACAGCATGAGGCACATAAATTATCAATGCATGATCAAGGACTATGTCAGCAACCTTTACAGTCAGTAATGCGCGGGCAGCAATTGCCTGCACACAAGAGGGGGCAACCCTAGCTACCACATCCAACTGTACCGAGTAGTAGCCTAGTGGGCGATGTTTACACCCAAGCAATTGAGCCAACACACCTTTTGCATGTCCTATATTTTCATGGCAAAACAGATTAAAACCAAGATCATAGTTTGGTATTCCCAGGCACGATGTTGATACAACGGCAAGTTTTAATCCCTTAAAGCCATTAATAAAACAGGTTCTGTGTATGCGCCCGTCTCTACTGTCAGGGTTACTAGTTACAAGTCCTGATCTGCAAATATACTAACCACTCGGGCATGATATTTATCCACTGATTCATCAGGGCCCTGAAAGGCTTCTGGCAGTCCTGCTCCCAACGGATTGCTCAATTTTTTTGCAACCTTCTTCAGTCTCTTTAAAAACATCTCACCTGATTTTGCTAACCTCGTATTTGCTCCCTGTGGTACAGCTTCTATTTCTCCGTTAACTTCAGCTACTTTAGTTACCTTATCCCCACCGTTTCCCTCTCTGCAACACCGGCTGCATTACACTCCCTCGTGACTTTAGTCACCAATGGGAATGCTTCTACCACGGGGGCGGCTTTAGGACCAATTGTCCCACATTCTGGGCATTGTTGAACTTCATGTAAATGTGAATCACCACACTTACAAAACCACATCGCAGATCTCCACACCATGGATGGTTTACCCTCCTCTGAGGTTCCTACCACAGCATGCCACGGTCCTTCTTTCATTATTACATGCGCAACATACGGTACCATACCTTTGAGTGTCTAAATTGGGAGTGCTAGGAGCCGGAGTAGAAGCACTCTGGGGAGGGCTATATGGGATATCAGGAGGTGAATTTGCAGAGTTTCCTGATCTCCAGCATGACTTAGAAAACTCATCACGTGGAGTGTTACATCTTATGCAACGATTCCTATTAACAGAATTGCAGTCATCACATTCTCCGCATCTCCACCCTTCATCATCATCCCTATAAGAGGGAGTCGAGGGGGAAGACGGCCCTGGGGACCGCCACATCTTTGTGCTTGTGTAATGTGGAGGCAGTGGCGGACACAGGCCAGCAAAGGGCCCCTGTGCAAAGTATGTACCTGCCCCCCCCCCCCAAACCACACATACAAATATAAACATATATGTGCAAATAAAAAACATCTTGTGAATATGTTTACAATATGTATATACAAACCGGATTCCAAAAAAGTTGGGACACTATACAAATCGTGAATAAAAACTGAATGCAATGATGTGGAGGTGCCAACTTCTAATATTTTATTCAGAATAGAACATAAATCACGGAACAAAAGTTTAAACTGAGAAAATGTACCATTTTAAGGGAAGAATATGTTGAATCAGAATTTCATGGTGTCAACAAATCCCCAAAAAGTTGGGACAAGGCCATTTTAACCACTGTGTGGCATCTCCCCTTCTTCTTACAACACTCAACAGACGTCTGGGGACCGAGGAGACCAGTTTCTCAAGTTTAGAAATAGGAATGCTCTCCCATTCTTGTCTAATACAGGCCTCTAACTGTTCAATCGTCTTGGGCCTTCTTTGTTGCACCTTCCTCTTTATGATGCGCCAAATGTTCTCTATAGGTGAAAGATCTGGACTGCAGACTGGCCATTTCAGTACCCGGATACTTCTCCTACGCAGCCATGATGTTGTGATTGATGCAGAATGTGGTCTGGCATTATCTTGTTGAAAAATGCAGGGTCTTCCCTGAAAGAGATGACGTCTGGATGGGAGCATATGTTGTTCTAGAACCTGAATACATTTTTCTGCATTGATGGTACCTTTCCAGACATGCAAGCTGCCCATGCCACACGCACTCATGCATCCCCATACCATCAGAGATGCAGGCTTCTGAACTGAGCGTTGATAACAACTTGGGTTGTCCTTGTCCTCTTTGGTCCGGATGACATGGCGTTTCAAATTTCCCAAAAGAACTTTGAATCGTGACTCGTCTGACCACATAACAGTCTTCCATTTTGCCACACTCCATTTTAAATGATCCCTGGCCCAGTGAAAACGCCTGAGCTTGTGGATCTTGCTTAGAAATGGCTTCTTCTTTGCACTGTAGAGTTTCAGCTGGCAACGGCGGATGGCACGGTGGATTGTGTTCACTGACAATGGTTTCTGGAAGTATTCCTGAGCCCATTCTGTGATTTCCTTTACAGTAGCATTCCTGTTTGTGGTGCAGTGTCGTTTAAGGGCCCGGAGATCACGGGCATCCAGTATGGTTTTACGGCCTTGACCCTTACGCACAGAGATTGTTCCAGATTCTCTGAATCTTCGGATGATGTTATGCACAGTTGATGATGATAGATGCAAAGTCTTTGCAATTTTTCGCTGGGTAACACCTTTCTGATATTGCTCCACTATCTTTCTGCGCAACATTGTGGGAATTGGTGATCCTCTACCCATCTTGGCTTCTGAGAGACACTGCCACTCTGAGAAGCTCTTTTTATACCCAATCATGTTGCCAATTGACCTAATTAGTGTTAATTGGTCTTCCAGCTCTTCGTTATGCTCAAATTTACTTTTTCCAGCCTCTTATTGCTAATTGTCCCAACTTTTTTGGGATTTGCTGACACCGTGAAAATTGGAATCAACGTATTTTTCCTTTAAAATGATACATTTACTCGGATTAAATGTTTGATCTGTCATCTACGTTCTATTATAAATAAATTATTGACATTTGCCATCTCCACATCATTGCATTCAGTTTTTATTCACAATTTGTTTAGTGTCCCAACTTTTTTGGAATCCGGTTTGTATATATTCTATTCATACTAGGTCAAGCATCTACCTCTACCCGAAGCATAACTATACACACCCAGTCCCCTTAATGGCCCCAGATAGTAATTATTCACCCTTTGCGCCAGTACATAGTAGTTATGTCCAGATATGTCCCCATCACAGTAGTAATGGTCAGATTTGTGCCCACTCACAGAAGTCATGGTCAGATATGTGCCCTCTCACAGTAGTAATGGTCAGATGTGTGCCCCCTCACAGTAGTAATGGTCAGATCTGTGCCCCCTCACAGTAGTAATGGTCAGATATGTGCCCCCTCACAGTAGTAATGGTCAGATATGTGCCCCCTCACAGTAGTCATGGTCAGATATGTGCCCCCTCACAGTAGTCATGGTCAGATATGTACCCCCTCACAGTAGTCATGGTCAGATATGTGCCCCCTCACAGTAGTCATGGTCAGATATGTGCCCCCTCACAGTAGTCATGGTCAGATATGTGCCCCTCACAGTAGTCATGGTCAGATATGTGCCCCCTGACAGTAGTCATGGTCAGATATGTGCCCCCTCACAGTAGTCATGGTCAGATATGTGCCCCTCACAGTAGTCATGGTCAGATATGTGCCCCCTGACAGTAGTCATGGTCAGATATGTGCCCCCTCACAGTAGTTATGGTCAGATATGTGCCCCCTCACAGCAGTTATGGTCAGATATGTGCCCCCTCACAGTAGTTATGGTCAGATATGTGCCCCCTCACAGTAGTAATGGTCAGATATGTGCCCCCTTCACAGGAAGTTAAAAAAATATACTCACCTAGTACCTCGTGATCACAGTTCAGCCGCTGGCGCTCCACAGCAGTAGCAGGATGTAGTGTCACACGTTGCTCTGCTGGTCGGTGTAGGAGGAGGAGCACAGCAGATTCCCGGCCGCACCGCTCCTCCTCATACACAGACCAGCAGTGTGATGGGTGACACTACATCCTGCTGCTGCTGTGGAGCCAGGGCCATATTTAGATTTGATGCTGCCCTAGGCACTTTAGTGCCAGCTTCCTCCCCCAATGAAGTCCATAGCTGATGGTAAAATGCTCCCTAGGCCTTCAGCTGTCCCTCAGGACTCCCTCATACACTTGGACAATTAAAGGACTGACCTGTTACGTGTGCGCTTGGCAGCTGAAGGCATCTGTGTTGGTCCCATGTTCTTAGGTGCCCGCATTGCTGAGAAAAATGATGTTTTATTATATACTGTACAGACGGGGGCGTTACCATTACACCTAGAGGCTCCGTCCTCTTTGTAACTGCCGCGCCCTCTGCACTTTAACATAGCCCGGTGGGATGACATTTTCACTGCCAGGCCCTGTCAAAGTAGAGACAGCAGAGCCTCTAGGTGTAATGGTAACGCCCCCGTTGCTCCTAGAGGATCATTTGCATATATTCAAATATTCATTTTTTTTCTCAATAATTCAGGCATATATGAACATGGGCCCAACACAGACCGGCACTGATGGGTGGCTTTAGCGCTGCCCTGGTCATTTTACAGGCTAAAGCATATCCATTAGTGCCAGTGACATCACTGGGCTCACTGCCAGGCGGAAGCCTCCCCCAAATAGTATCCCCAGTGGTAATAAGGCTCTCTTCAGTGCCCTCAGTACCAATAAGGCCTCCCTATAGGGCACCTCTTATAATCTATAAGGCACTTCTATAGAGCCCTCAGTAGTAGTAATGTCCTCCACCACTGCCCACAGTTTATATAATGTTCCCTGCAGTGCCCCTTGTAATTATAATACCTCCTGCCGTACCCCCCGGAGTTATAATCATCTCTGCAGTACCCCCATAAAGTATAATGCCCGTCCTCTCCCTCCAGTCTTCTATACCATGCAGTCCCATGTAAATAACATCAGTCGTCTACCACCAGTCTTCTATATAATACAGTCCCATTTAAATAACCTATCTTCCTTACAGTCTTCTATACCATGCAGTCCCATGTAAATAACTTCACTCCTCTTCCTTTAGTCTTCTATGCCATGCAGTCCCAAGTACATAACCAGTCCTCTCCCTACAGTCCCATGTAAATATCTTATCTTCCTTGCAGTTCTCTATAACATACAGTCCCATGTAAATAACTTAAATCCCCTCCTTCACCCTCCTCCAAAACATAGTCCTATATAAATAATATCACTCCTTACACTCCAGTCTTCTAAAATATCCAGTCTCATGTAAATAACACCAGTCATCTCCCTCCAATCTTCTATAACATACAGTCCCATGTAAAAAAACATATCTTTCTTATAGTCTTCTATAACATACAGTCCTATGTAACTGACACCCCTCCCCTCCCTTCAGCCCCTCTATGTCACCGCCAGCTCTGTGAGAAGGTCTGTTAGACGTTCTTCGCTACCTCTTGCATGACGTTCTTTGTTTTGGTTTCACTTTGTCATCTCTTTTCCTTCTCCCAGCTGTCACCTATTTGCACTGATTGTCTCCCTTTATATTCCCTCCCATACTGCCTCACTTTGCGGTTTATACTTCTTCCTGGATCAGTTGTTCACTGCTGGATGCTGCTTCTCCTGATTCCTCAGATAAGTCTGTTTCCTTTATTTGTGTTTCCTTGCTGGCTTGATTGTAGGTGACCCTGACTCCGTCCGTATTAAGTGCAGGGAGCCGGTGGTCGTGTCCCCTCACTATTATAGGGTTTTCAGGTGTCACATAAGGTATGTGGGCATGCCATCGTCTACCATAAAGACCTTTGCATGGGCATAGCAGTCAGGGAGAGCTCTAGGGGTTTTATAGGGCTCACCCATATGCTCCTTAGTTTGGGATCAAGCCAGTCGGATGTTTATTTATAAGTTCCAGCTTTCTGCAACACCATCCGTGACATTATAAACCGCCATAACCGTCTTAAGCATGGATCCGGTTTCAGCCTTGATGGACCGCATACAAGGTATTTCGCTGGAGGTAGCAGATCTCTGTAAAACTGTGTCTCAGTTTCAGGTGACCGGTTCTGATGGCATTCATGGAGTTTGTTCCGAGCCTATGATCTCGCTTCTGGATACGTTCTCCGGGGGAATTTTGTTTGCTTTAGAGAGGCTTGCAATCTCCATTTTCGCCTACTTCCCCATTCATCTGGTGATGAGGAGCAGAGGGTGGGGATCATCATCTCGCTGCTCAGGGATAACGCTCAGTCTTGGGCCTTTTAGCTGCCGGTCGGAGCACGGCCCCTCCGATCGGTGGATGAATTTTTTGTAGCCCTGGGGCAGATATATGATGACCCGGATCGTATTGCTCTGGCTGAATCTAAACTGCGTCTTTTATGCCAGGGTAAACAGTCCGCAGAGATATATTGTTCAGAATTTTGGAGATGGGCAGATGATACTGGTTGGAATGATGCTGCACTCCGAAGTCAATTTTGCCATGGTCTTTTGGAAAGATTGAAATATGCATTTGCTTTTCATGAGAGACCAGCCTCGTTAGAATCTGACATGTCTCTAGCTGTTCGTATTGACAGGCGTCTTAGAGAGAGAGAGGAGATTACTCCTTCCTGTCATATTCAGTCCAAGGACAGTGGGGGTGTCTCATTCAGTGCGCAGGGGTCTCAGTCTCTCTCAATCCCCTCTGAGGAGGAGGCCATGCAGCTGGGTTTGCTTGCCTCTGATAGTAGAGGATTCAGCTCTCAGAGGAGGGTTTGTTTCTGTTGTGGGGGTATAAATCATTTGGCTAATGTTTGCCCCTCTAGGAGATTCATGGAGTTTTCTGAGGGTAATAAAAGAAAAACAAAAAGAAAAAACCCTCAAAAATTTTTCCATTTGCTACTATTGGCAAGGTTGATGCGGAAATTGAAGGTTTGCCATTTACTTGTAGTTCCCGTTTTCTCCTACCTGCCAGGGTGGCGCTAGACAGCAAGAACATTGTTTGTGAGATTTTTGAGGATATTTCTCTACCCTTCTTAGTGCTTAGTACTCTATCTTAGTGCTACCTGCTGAAGCCAGAAGTCAAGTACCTGGGACATGTTGTCAGTGCAGAAGGTGCTAAACCAGATCCAGAAAAGTTAGCTGCAGTCCTGAATTGGCCTACTCCTACAACAGTAAAGGAGTTGAGAAGTTTCCTTAGTTTTGCAGGGTACTACAGACGCTTCATCCCTCACTTCACCCAGATTGCTGAGCCAATTCAAGAACTCCTAAGAGGACACCCAAAGAAGTATCAGAAGATGCAGATACCTGTGGAGTGGAATGAAGACAGGGAAATTGACTTCCAACTTTTGAGAAAGAAGCTGACAAGAACCACCTGTCTTGGGATATCCAGATTACCAAAAGCCCTTCCATCTCTACACCAATGCCAGCCAGAAAGGCCTGGGAGCTGTCCTGTCTCAAGTGCAAGAAGGTAATGAGAGAGTAATTGCTTATGCTATCAGATCCCTGAAAGGAGCTGAAAAGAATGACCGGAACTACAGCTCTTTGAAGTTAGAGTTCCTCGCACTTGTGTGGGCTGTCACTAAAAAAATTAAGGACTACCTTGCAGCAACTCCCTTCATAGCTTTCACCGATAACAACCCACTGGCGCATCTCATTTAGAGATGTCGCGAACATAAAATTTGCGTTCGCGAGTGGCGAACGCAAATTTTTGCAAATGTTCGCGAACGGGTGAACTGGGCGAACCACCATAGACTTCAATAGGCAGGCGAATTTTAAAACCCACAGGGACTCTTTCTGGCCACAATAGTGATGGAAAAGTTGTTTCAAGGGGACTAACACCTGGACTGTGGCATGCCGGAGGGGGATCCAAGGCAAAACTCCCATGGAAAATTACATAGTTGACGCAGAGTCTGGTTTTAGTCCATAAAGGGCATAAATCACCTAACATTCCTAAATTGTTTGGAATAACGTGCTTTAAAACATAAGGTATGATGTTGTATCGATCAGGTAGTGTAAGGGTTACACCCGCTTCACAGTGACAGACCAAACTCCCCATTTAACGCACCGCAAACAACCGCAAACAGTCCATTTGCACAACCGCAAACTCCCCATTTGCACAAGGTTGGATACCAAGCTAGCCATGTCCTGTTCCTTGTCCTCACTGATGTCATTGAAGGTCTCTTCCTCCACCCAGCCACATACAACACTAAGGGTCCCCGAAAAGTGACAACAAGCCCCCTGGGATGCCTGCTGTGGTTGGTCTTCCACCTCCTCAAAGCCACCTTCCTCCTCTGACTCCTCTTCTTCAGACTCCTCTCTCTGCATTGCCTCTCTCTGCGTTATTATAAGGTATGTTAAGTGGTACTATTCCTATCAGTTTAATCCCTGTTACGTCCCCTATTCAGGGACGTGTATATGGCATCGATTTTTGGAACCGGGAGATGGAAAAAGATGCTTGGTTGGTCCTCCTACTTCAAATTTGGGGCACTGCGCGTGTAATCTAATGTGCCACCAGATAGGAGTGGTGTGTTATGTTGTTCTATTCTTATCAGTTTAATCCCTGTTACGTCCCCTATCAGGGGACGTGCATATGGCATCGATTTTAGGAACCGGGAGATGGAAAAAGATGCTTGGTCGGTCCTCCTACTTCAAATTTGGGGCACTGCGCGTGTAATCTAATGTGCCACCAGATAGGAGTGTTTTGTTATGTTGTTCTATTCTTATCAGTTTAATCCCTGTTACGTCCCATATGGCATCGATTTTAAGAACCGGGAGATGGAAAAAGATGCTTGGTCGGTCCTCCTACTTCAAATTTGGGGCACTGCGCGTGCAATCTAATGTGCCACCAGATAGGAGTGGTGTGTTAAGTAGTTCTATTCTTATCAGTTTAATCCCTGTTACATATAGAAAAGAATGGGCACTCTTATAACTGGACCACAGAGTTCATATAGTGAAACTACTTTATTAATAGCGGTGTATAGATTGGTACAGATAATTATATATTGTCACTGTAAACAGATTAGAACTAAATAATATACCCTAAACAGAACTAGGTCTCTAAAAATACATTAAAATAGTTGATAAAACATTAGTTGATAAAATACTGTTCAATCTAATATCAGTCCACTGGTATAGCTGGTAGATAGTAGGCTGCAAAGTCTGGTTTCCCGGCCAAAAGTAAATGGTATCTGAAGTCTGAAACAAGTCTATTCAGGCTGCAGATACACCGACAAGCTGGCTATGATCGATAGGCTACAGCAGTGACTGATACCTAATGAATATCCGTAGAATGCAAAATCCAAAGTGCAGAAGTGTTGAAGATAATACAGAATCAATAAATCAATAGTGATCATACATGGGTGCTAGAAACAGAATGGTAAATAAAAAGAGTGATGCAAAATACAGTAATCAATACGATAAAAAATGTAAGAAATAGTATCATGAAAAGATCTATGGTTTCTGATTAGGGATGAGCGAACCCGAACTGTGTAGTTCGGGTTCGTACCGAATTTTGGGGTATCCGTGACACGGACCCGAACCCGAACATTTTCGTAAAAGTCCGGGTTTGGTGTTCGGCGCTTTCTTGGCGCTTTTTGAAAGGCTGCAAAGCAGCCAATCAACAAGCATCATACTACTTGCCCCAAGAGGCCATCACAGCCATGCCTACTATTGGCATGGCTGTGATTGGCCAGTGCAGCATGTGACCCAGCCTCTATATAAGCTTGGGTCACGTAGCGCTGCACGTCACTCTGCTGATACAAGTGTAGGGAGAGGTTGCAGCTGCGACGTTAGGGCGAGAATAGGCAGTGATTAACTCCTCCAAAAGACTTCATTCAGTGATCGATCTCCAGCTGTCGATCATTGAACTGCTGCTATTCAATTGCTCACTGTTTTTAGGCTGCCCAGAGCGTTTTTTCAGTCACTTTTTTCTGGGGTGATCGGCGGCCATTTTGTGTCTTGTGGTGCGCCAGCACAAGCTGCCACCAAGTACATTTAACCATCAATAGTGTGGTTATTTTTTGCTATATCCTACATCAGGGTCAAGCTGCCACCAAGTGCATTTAACCATCAATAGTGTGGTTATTTTTTGGCCATATACTACATCAGGGGCAAGCTGAGCCTGTCACACAGTTATTCTCAATAACTTCACACACACGCTACAGTGCAGATCCAAGTCTAATTCTGTGATTAAACGTATACCTGTCACCCAGCGCCTAAAAAATAGGCCTCACATTTATATTCATCCAAATCTGTCATTACTGATTTAGCTGGTCAAGTTATTTAGTGTCCGTCAAAGCACAGTTTTTGTTCTGGGTTGAAATACAATTCCCAATTTTGCAATTCTCTAAATTAGTGGTTTCTGCTGTATCAGGCCTACTTTAACCACCTCAGCCCCCAGGGCTTAAACACCCTAAAAGACCAGGCCACTTTTTACACTTCTGACCTACACTACTTTCACCGTTTATTGCTCGGTCATGCAACTTACCACCCAAATGAATTTTACCTCCTTTTCTTCTCACTAATAGAGCTTTCATTTGGTGGTATTTCATTGCTGCTGACATTTTTACTTTTTTTGTTATTAATCGAAATTTAACGATTTTTTTGCAAAAAAATGACATTTTTCACTTTCAGGTGTAAAATTTAGCAAAAAAAACGACATCCATATATAAATTTTTCTCTAAATTTATTGTTCTACATGTCTTTGATAAAAAAAAAATGTTTGGGTAAAAAAAAAATGGTTTGGGTAAAAGTTATAGCGTTTACAAACTATGGTACAAAAATGTGAATTTCCGCTTTTTGAAGCAGCTCTGACTTTCTGAGCACCTGTCATGTTTCCTGAGGTTCTACAATGCCCAGACAGTACAAACACCCCACAAATGACCCCATTTCGGAAAGTAGACACCCTAAGGTATTCGCTGATGGGCATAGTGAGTTCATAGAACTTTTTATTTTTTGTCACAAGTTAGTGGAAAATGATGATTTTTTTTTTTTTTCTTACAAAGTCTCATATTCCACTAACTTGTGACAAAAAATAAAAACTTCCATGAACTCACTATGCCCATCAGCGAATACCTTGGGGTGTCTTCTTTCCAAAATGGGGTCACTTGTGGGCTAGTTATACTGCCCTGGCATTCTAGGGGCCCAAATGTGTGGTAAGTTGTTTGAAATCAAAATCTGTAAAAATTGGCCGGTGAAATCCGAAAGGTGCTCTTTGGAATATGGGCCCCTTTGCCCACCTAGGCTGCAAAAAAGTGTCACACATGTGGTATCTCTGTACTCAGGAGAAGTTGGGGAATGTGTTTTGGGGTGTCATTTTACATATACCCATGCTGGGTGAGATAAATATCTTGGTCAAATGCCAACTTTGTATAAAAAAATGGGAAAAGTTGTCTTTTGCCAAGATATTTCTCTCACCCAGCATGGGTATATGTAAAATGACACCCCAAAACACATTCCCCAAATTCTCCTGAGTACAGGGATACCACATGTGTGACACTTTTTTGCAGCCTAGGTGGGCAAAGGGGCCCATATTCCAAAGAGCACCTTTCTGATTTCACTGGCCAATTTTTACAGATTTTGATTTCAAACAACTTACCACACATTTGGGCCCCTAGAATGCCAGGGCAGTATAACTATCCCACAAGTGACCCCATTTTGGAAAGAAGACACCCCAAGGTGTTCCGTGAGGGGCATGGCGAGTTCCTAGAATTTTTGATTTTTTGTCACAAGTTAGCGGAAAATGATGATTTTTTTATTTTTATTTTTTTACTTACAAAGTCTCATATTCCACTAACTTGTGACAAAAAATAAAAACTTCCATGAACTCACTATGCCCATTAGCGAATACCTAGGGGTGTCTTCTTTCCAAAATGGGGTCACTTGTGGGGTAGTTATACTGCCCTGGCATTCTAGGGGCCCAAATGTGTGGTAAGTTGTTTGAAATCAAAATCTGTAAAAATTGGCCCGTGAAATCCGAAAGGTGCTCTTTGGAATATGGGCCCCTTTGCCCACCTAGGCTGCAAAAAAGTGTCACACATGTGGTATCGCCGTATTCAGGAGAAGTTGGGCAATGTGTTTTGGGGTGTCTTTTTACATATACTCATGCTGGGTGAGAGAAATATCTCGGCAAAAGACAACTTTTCCCATTTTTTATACCAAGTTGGCATTTGACCAAGCTATTTATCTCACCCAGCATGGGTATATGTAAAATGACACCCCAAAACACATTGCCCAACTTCTCCTGAATACGGCGATACCACATGTGTGACACTTTTTTGCAGCCTAGATGCGCAAAGGGGCCCACATTCATTTTATGGGGGCATTTTTAGACATTTGGATCCCAGACTTCTTCTCACGCTTTAGGGCCCCTAGAATGCCAGGGCAGTATAAATACCCCACATGTGACCCCATTTTGGAAAGAAGACACCCCAAGGTATTCAATGAGGGACATGGCGAGTTCATAGAAATTTTATTTTTTTGCCACAAGTTAGCGGAAATAGATTATTTTTATTTATTTCTCACAAAGTCTCCCTTTCCGCTAACTTGGGACAAAAATTTCAATCTTTCATGGACTCAATATGCCCCTCACGGAATACCTGGGGGTGTCTTCTTTCCAAAATGGGGTCACATGTGGGGTATTTATACTGCCCTGGCATTCTAGGGGCCCTAAAGCGTGAGAAGAAGTCTGGAATATAAATGTCAAAAAACTTTACGCATTTGGATTCCGTGAGGGGTATGGTGAGTTCATGTGAGATTTTATTTTTTGACACAAGTTAGTGGAATATGAGACTTTGTAAGAAAAAAAAAAATAATTTCCGCTAACTTGGGCCAAAAAAATGTCTGAATGGAGCCTTACAGGGGAGTGATCAATGACAGGGGGGTGATCAATGACAGGGGGGTGATCAATGACAGGGGAGTGATCAGGGAGTCTATATGGGTTGATCACCCCCCTGTAAGGCTCCATTCAGATGTCCGTATGTGTTTTGCGGATCCGATCCATGTATCAGTGGATACGTAAAAATCATACGGACATCTGAATGCAGCCTTACAGGGGGGTGATGAATGACAGGGGGGTGATCAATGACAGGGGGGTGATCAGGGAGTCTATATGGGGTGATCACCCCCCTGTAAGGCTCCATTCAGATGTCCGTATGTGTTTTGCGGATCCGATCCATGTATCAGTGGATCCATAAAAATCATACGGACATCTGAATGACAGGGGGGTGATGAATGACAGGGGGGTGATCAGGGAGTCTATATGGGGTGATCACCCCCCTGTAAGGCTCCATTCAGATGTCCGTATGTGTTTTGCGGATCCGATCCATGTATCAGTGGATCCGTAAAAATCATACGGACATCTGAATGACAGGGGGGTTATGAATGACAGGGGGGTGATCAGGGAGTCTATATGGGGTGATCACCCCCCTGTAAGGCTCCATTCAGATGTCCGTATGTGTTTTGCGGATCCGATCCATGTATCAGTGGATCCGTAAAAATCATACGGACATCTGAATGCAGCCTTACAGGGGGGTGATCAATGACAGGGGGGTGATCAATGACAGGGGGGTGATCAGGGAGTCTATATGGGGTGATCACCCCCCTGTAAGGCTCCATTCAGATGTCCGTATGTGTTTTGCGGATCCGATCCATGTATCAGTGGATCCGTAAAAATCATACGGACATCTGAATGCAGCCTTACAGGGGGGTGATGAATGACAGGGGGGTGATCAATGACAGGGGGGTGATCAGGGAGTCTATATGGGGTGATCACCCCCCAGTAAGGCTCCATTCAGATGTCCGTATGTGTTTTGCGGATCCGATTACATGTATCAGTGGATCCGTAAAAATCATACGGACATCTGAATGCAGCCTTACAGGGGGGTGATCAATGACAGGGGGGTGATCAATGACAGGGGGCTAATCAGGGAGTCTATATGGGGTGATCACCTCCGTCATTGATCACTCCCCTGTAAGGCTCCATTCAGACGTCCGTATGTGTTTTGCCGATCCGATCCATCTATCAGTGGATCCGTAAAATTCATACAGACCTCTGAATGGAGCCTTACAGGGGGGTGATGAATGACAGGGGGGTGATGAATGACAGGGGGGTGATCAGGGAGTCTATATAGGGTGATCAGGGGTGATCAAGGGTGATCAAGGGTGATCAAGGGGTTAATAAGTGACAGGGGGAGGGGGTGTAGTGTAGTGGTGCTTGGTGCAACATATTACTGAGCTACCTGTGTCCTCTGGTGGTCGATCCAAACAAAGGGGACCACCAGAGGACCAGGTAGCAGGTATATTAGACGCTGTTATCATAACAGCGTCTAATATACCTGTTAGGGGTTAAAAAAAACACATCTCCAGCCTGCCAGCGAACGATCGCCGCTGGCAGGCTGGAGATCCACTCGCTTACCTTCCGATCCTGTGAGCGCGCGCGCCTGTGTGCGCGTTCACAGGAAATCTCGTGTCTCGCGAGATGACGCATATATGCGTGACTCTGCGCAGGGCTGCCGCCTCCGGAACGCGAATCTGCGCTAGGCGGTCCGGAGGCGGTTAAATCTATCCCTAAAAGGGTATATTAGATTCAAGGTGATGATAGGGTAATTCTCAATAACTTCACACACACGCTACTGTGCAGATCCAAGTCTAATTCTGTCCGTAAACGTATACCTGTCACCCAGCGCCTAAATAATAGGCCTCAAATTTATATTCAGCTAAATCTGTCATTACTGGTGTGCCTGTATTAGTCTAATACGGTACCTAAATAGATAGCCAGATAGTGTTAGGTATCTGTAAAAAAAGGCCTGAATTTGAATTCAATACATTGACCCGAATAATATTTTTCTTATTGTGGTGAACGGTAACAATGAGGAAAACATCTAGTAAGGGACGCGGACATGGTCATGATGGTGTTAGTGGACCCTCTGGTGCTGGGAGAGTACGTGGCCGTTCTGCCACAGCCACACGTCCTAGTGTACCAACTACCTCAGGTCCCAGTAGCCGCCAGATTTTACAGGGATATTTGGTGGGGCCCAATGCCGTTCTAAGGATGGTAAGGCCTGAGCAGGTACAGGCATTAGTCAATTGGGTGGCCGACAGTGCATCCAGCACGTTCACATTATCTCCCACCCAGTCTTCTGCAGAAAGCGCACAGATGGCGCATGAAAACCAAGCCCATCAGTCTGTCACATCACCCCCATGCATATCAGGGAAACTGTCTGAGCCTCAAGTTATGCAGCAGTCTCTTATGCTGTTTGAAGACTCTGCTGCCAGGGTTTCCCAAGGGCATCCACCTAGCCCTTCCCCAGGGGTGGAAGAGATAGAATGCACTAACGCACAACCACTTATGTTTCCTGATGATGAGGACATGGGAATACCACCTCAGCACGTCTCTGATGATGACGAAACACAGGTGCCAACTGCTGCGTCTTTCTGCAGTGTGCAGACTGAGCAGGAGGTCAGGGATCAAGACTGGGTGGAAGACGATTCAGGGGACGATGAGGTCCTAGACCCCACATGGAATGAAGGTCGTGCCACTGACTTTCACAGTTCGGAGTAAGAGGCAGTGGTGAGACCGAGCCAACAGCGTAGCAAAAGACAAAGAGGGAGCAGAGGGCAAAAGCAGAACACCCGCCGCCAAGAGACTCCGCCTGCTACTGACCGCCGCCATCTGGGACCGAGCACCCCAAAGGCAGCTTCAAGGAGTTCCCTGGCATGGCACTTCTTCAAACAATGTGCTGACGACAAGACCCGAGTGGTTTGCACGCTGTGCCATCAGAGCCTGAAGCAAGGCATTAACGTTCTGAACCTTAGCACAACCTGCATGACCACGCACCTGCATGCAAAGCATGAACTGCAGTGGAGTAAACACCTTAAAAACAAGGAAGTCACTCAGGCTCCCCCTGTTACCTCTTCTGCTGCTGCCGCCTCGGCCTCTTCTGCTGCTGCCGCCGCTTCGGCCTCTTCCTCCGCCTCTGGAGGAACGTTGGCACCTGCCGCCCAGCAAACATGGGATGTACCACCAACACCACCACCTGCGTCACCAAGCATCTCAACCATGTCACACGGCAGCGTTCAGCTCTCCATCTCACAAACATTTGAGAGAAAGCGTAAATTCCCACCTAGCCACCCTCGATCCCTGGCCCTGAATGCCAGCATTTCTAAACTACTGGCCTATGAAATGCTGTCATTTAGGCTGGTGGACACAGACAGCTTCAAACAGCTCATGTCGCTTGCTGTCCCACAGTATGTTGTTCCCAGCCGCCACTACTTCTCCAAGAGAGCCGTGCCTTCCCTGCACAACCAAGTATCCGATAAAATCAAGTGTGCACTGCGCAACGCCATCTGTGGCAAGGTCCACCTAACCACAGATACGTGGACCAGTAAGCACGGCCAGGGACGCTATATCTCCCTAACTGCACACTGGGTAAATGTAGTGGCGGCTGGGCCCCAGGCGGAGAGCTGTTTGGCGCACGTCCTTCCGCCGCCAAGGATCGCAGGGCAACATTCTTTGCCTCCTGTCTCCTCCTCCTCCTCCTCAGCTTCCTCCTCCTCTTCTTCCACCTGCTCATCCAGTCAGCCACACACCTTCACCACCAACTTCAGCACAGCCCGGGGTAAACGTCAGCAGGCCGTTCTGAAACTCATATGTTTGGGGGACAGGCCCCACACCGCACAGGAGTTGTGGGGCGGTATAGAATAACAGACCGACGAGTGGTTGCTGGCGGTGAGCCTCAAGCCCGGCCTGGTGGTGTGCTATAATGGGCAAAATCTTGTTGCAGCTCTGGGACTAGCCGGTTTGACGCACATCCCTTGCCTGGCGCATGTGCTGAATTTGGTGGTGCAGAAGTTCATTCACAACTACCCCGACATGTCAGAGCTGCTGCATAAAGTGCGGGCCGTCTGTTCGTGCTTCCGGCGTTCACATCCTGCCGCTGCTCGCCTGTCTGCGCTACAGCGTAACTTCGGCCTTCCCGCTCACCGCCTCATATGCGACGTGCCCACAAGGTGGAACTCCACTTTGCACATGCTGGACAGACTGTGCGAGCAGCAGCAGGCCATAGTGGAGTTTCAGCTGCAGCACGCACGGGTCAGTCGCACTGCGGAACAGCACCACTTCACCACCAATGACTGGGCCTCCATGCGAGACCTGTGTGCCCTGTTGCGCTGTTTCGAGTACTCCACCAACATGGCCAGTGGCGATGACGCCGTTATCAGCGTTACAATACCACTTCTATGTCTCCTTGAGAAAACAGGGTGATGATGGAAGAGGAGGTGGCCCAGGAGGAAGAGGAGGAAGAGGGGTCATTTTTAGCACTTTCAGGCCAGTCTCTTCGAAGTGACTCAGAGGGAGGTTTTTTGCAACAGCAGAGGCCAGGTACAAATGTGGCCAGACAGGGCCCACTATTGGAGGACGAGGAGGATGAGGATGAGGAGGAGGTGGAGGAGGATGAGGATGAATCATGTTCACAGCGGGGTGGCACCCAACGCAGCTCGGGCCCATCACTGGTGCGTGGCTGGGGGGAAACGCAGGACGATGACGATATGCCTCCCACAGAGGACAGCTTGTCCTTACCTCTGGGCAGCCTGGCACACATGAGCGACTACATGCTGCAGTGCCTGCGCAACGAAAGCAGAGTTGACCACATTTTAACGTGTGCGGACTACTGGGTTGCCACCCTGCTGGATCCACGGTGCAAAGACAATGTGCCCACCTTACTTCATGCACTGGAGCGTGATAGTAAGATGAGCAAGTACAAGCGCACGTTGGTAGACACGCTACTGAGAGCATTCCCAAATGTCGCAGGGGAACAAGTGGAAGCCCAAGGCGAAGGCAGAGGAGGAGCAAGAGGTCGCCAACGCAGCTGTGTCACGGCCAGCTCCTCTGAGGGCAGGGTTAGCATGGCAGAGATGTGGAAAAGTTTTGTCACCACGCCACAGCTAACTGCACCACCACCTGATACGGAACGTGTTAGCAGGAGGCAACATTTCACTAACATGGTGGAACAGTACTTGTGCACACCCCTCCACGTACTGACTGATGGTTCGGCCCCATTCAACTTCTGGGTCTCCAAATTGTCCACGTGGCCAGAGCTAGCCTTTTATGCCTTGGAGGTGCTGGCCTGCCCGGCGGCCATCGTTTTGTCTGAACGTGTATTCAGCACGGCAGGGGGCGTCATTACAGACAAACGCAGCCGCCTGTCTACAGCCAATGTGGACAAGCTGACGTTCATAAAAATGAACCAGGCATGGATCCCACAGGACCTGTCCATCCCTTGTGCAGATTAGACATTAACTACCTCCACTTAAAAATATATTATTGTACTCCAGGGCACTTCCTCATTCAATACTATTTTTATTTTCATTTTACCATTATATTGCGGGGCAACCCAAAGTTGAATGAACCTCTCCTCTGTCTGGGTGCCGGGGCCTAAAAATGACGTGAAGACTGATTCTCTGCTGACATGAAGCCAGATTCTCTGCTATGGGACCTCTCTCCTCTGCCTGGGTGCCTGGGCCTAAATATGTGACAATGGACTGTTCCAGTGGTGGGTGACGTGAAGCCTGATTCTCTGCTATGACATGAAGACTGATTCTCTGCTGACATGAAGCCTGAATCTCTGTTATGGGACCTCTCTCCTCTGTCTGGGTGCCGGGGCCTAAAAATATCTGACAGTGGCCTGTTCCAGTGGTGGGTGACATGAAGCCTGATTCTCTGCTATGACATGAAGACTGATTCTCTGCTGACATGAAGCCAGATTCTCTGCTATGGGACCTCTCTCCTCTGCCTCAGTGCCTGGGCCTAAATATGTGACAATGGACTGTTCCAGTGGTGGGTGACGTGAAGTCTGATTCTCTGCTATGACATAAAGACTGATTCTGCGCTGACATGAAGCCTGAATCTCTGTTATGGGACCTCTCTCCTCTGTCTGGGTGTCGGGGCCTAAAAATATCTGACAGTGGCCTGTTCCAGTGGTGGGTGACATGAAGCCTGATTCTCTGCTATGACATGAAGACTGATTCTCTGCTGACATGAAGCCAGATTCTCTGCTATGGGACCTCTCTCCTCTGCCTGGGTGCCTGGGCCTAAATATGTGACAATGGACTGTTCAAGTGGTGGGTGACGTGAAGCCTGATTCTCTGCTATGACATGAAGACTGATTCTCTGCTGAGTCACTGACATGAAGCCAGATTCTATGTTATGGGACCTCTCTCCTCTGTCTGGGTGCAGGGGCCTAAATTATATGACAATGGACTGTTCCAATGTTGGGTGACGTGAAGCATGATTCTCTGCTATGACATGAAGACTGATTCTCTGCTGACATGAAGCCAGATTCTATGTTATGGGACCTCTCTCCTCTGTCTGGGTGCCGGGGCCTAAAAATATCTGACAGTGGCCTGTTCCAGTGGTGGGTGACATGAAGCCTGATTCTTTGCTATGACATGAAGACTGATTCTCTGCTGAGTCACTGACATGAAACCAGATTCTATGTTATGGGACCTCTCTCCTCTGTCTGGGTGCTGGGGCCTAAATTATATAACAATGGACTGTTCCAATGTTGGGTGACGTGAAGCATGATTCTCTGCTATGACATGAAGACTGATTCTCTGCTGACATGAAGCCAGATTCTATGTTATGGGACCTCTCTCCTCTGTCTGGGTGCCAGGGCCTAAAAATATCTGACAGTGGCCTGTTCCAATGGTGGGTGACATGAAGCCTGATTCTCTGCTATGACATGAAGACTGATTCTCTGCTAACATGAAGCCAGATTCTATGTTATGGGACCTCTCTCTTCTGCCTGGGTGCCTGGGCCTAAATATGTGACAATGGACTGTTCCAGTGGTGGGTGACGTGAAGCCTGATTCTCTGCTATGACATGAAGACTGATTCTCTGCTGACATGAAGCCTGAATCTCTGTTATGGGACCTCTCTCCTCTGTCTGGGTGCCGGGGCCTAAAAATATCTGACAATGGCCTGTTTCAGTGGTGGGTGACATGAAGCCTGATTCTCTGCTATGACATGAAGACTGATTCTCTGCTGACATGAAGCCTGAATCTCTGTTATGGGACCTCTCTCCTCTGTCTGTTTGCCGGGGCCTAAATATATGACAATGGACTGTTCCAGTTTTGGGTGACGTGAAGCCTGATTCTCTGCTATAACATGAAGCCTGATTCTCTGCTATAGGACCTCTTTCCAATTGATATTGGTTAATTTTTATTTATTTTATTTTTATTTTTATTCATTTCCCTATCATTTCCCTATCCACAGGGGATTTAACTACATTTTGCTGCCTTTTGCAGCCCTCTAGCCCTTTCCTGGGTTGTTTTACAGCCTTTTTAGTGCCGAAAAGTTTGTGTCCCCATTGACTTCAATGGGGTTCAGGACGAAGTTCGGGTCGGGTTCAGATCCCGAACCCGAACATTTCCGGGAAGTTCGGCCGAACTTCTCGAACCCGAACATCCAGGTGTTCGCTCAACTCTACTGCTGGCTTCTATTGGCTAATGCAGGTAATTTTTTGGGAATATCTCATGAACGGTACGGCCTAGAGTCTAAAACCTTCCCGGACACCTGATGTACCTTTTTGCCCAATTTGGTGAAGATCGGTCCAGTCATTTGGTCGCGCATAAAGAACGTCCAGACAGACAGATAGACCTCTATACAGATAGACAGAAACTAATTTTTATATATAAGAGACTAGCAGAAGGACCCGCTTCGCACGGGTATTTTTCATCTATTTCATTTTATGTTTCCGCGTGTCGTAAAAAGATATCGACAGTATCCCCATAACAGTGACCTCTACACACCCGCCTCTTTAACAATGACCTCCACAGTGCTCACCCCTTTAAAAGTGATCTCCACAGTGCCCGCCCCTTTAAGAGTGACTGCCCCTTTAGCATTGACCACCCCTTTAACAGTGACATTCATAGTGCCCGCCCCTTTAACAGTGACCTTCACAGTGCCCGCCCCTTTAACAGTGACTTCCACAGTGCCCACCCCTTTAACAGTGACTTTCACAGTGACTGCACCTTTAACAGTGACCGCATTTTTAACAGTGACTTTCACAGTGACCGCCCCTTTAACATTGATTTTTTACAGTGACCGCCCCTTTAACAGTGACTTTCACAGTGACTGCCCCTTTAATAGGGACTTTTACATTGCCCGTCCCTTTAACAGGGACCTTCATAGAGCCCGCCCCTTTAATAAAAGTGACCTCCACAGTTCCCGCCCCTTTAATAACAGTGACCTCCACTGTGCCTGCTCCTTTAAAAATAGTGACCTTCACAGTGCCCACCCCTTTAAGCAGTAAAGAAAAATGGCTAAGTTGGTATGGAAACCTGAAGTAAAACTGTGTTTATGACAGTTGGGATTTGAAGAGAAAGACTTGCCGGCTTGTATTGGCTAATGTGGGTAATTTTTTGGGAATATCTCATAAACAATACATCCTAAAACCTTCCCGGACACCTGATGTACCTGTGTGCCAATATATATATATATATATATATATATCCAGAAAATAGCAGGGCAGCACTCCTAGCTTCAAGTAGTTCAGGTGCCAGCGTTTTCCCCTTGGTCCTGGGGTCCAAACACAATCCAAATAAATGTAACGCAGCACTCCTTGGATAAAAAGTGAAAAATATTAAATTTTTTCACTTTTTATCCAAGGAGTGCTGCGTTACATTTATTTGGATTATATATATATATATATATATATATATATATATATACAGTTGCAAGAAAAAGTATGTGAACCCTTTGGAATGATATGGATTTCTGCACAAATTGGTCATAAAATGTGATCTGATCTTCATCTAATTCACAACAATATACAATCACAGTCTGCTTAAACTAATAACACACAAAGAATTAAATGTTACCATGTTTTATTGGACACACCCTGTAAACATTCACAGTGCAGGTGGAAAAAGTATGTGAACCCTTAGACTAATGATGACATCTCCAAGAGCTAATTGGAGTGAGGTGTCAGCCAACTGTAGTCCAATCAATGAGATGAGATTGGAGGTGTTGGTTACAGATGCCCTGAGCTATAAAAAACACACACCAGTTCTGGGTTTGCTTTTCACAAGAAGCATTGTCTATAAATGGAGAAAGTTCAGCACTGCTGCTACTCTCCCTAGGAGTGGCCGTCCTGTAAAGATGACTGCAAGAGCACAGCACAGACTGCTCAATGAGGTGAAGAAGAATCCTAGAGTGTCAGCTAAAGACTTACAAAAGTCTCTGGCATATGCATATGCTAACATCCCTGTTAGTGAATCTACGATACGTAAAACACTAAACAAGAATGGATTTCATGAGAGGATACCACAGAGGAAGCCACTGCTGTCCAAAGAAAACATTGCTGCACGTTTACAGTTTGCACAAGAGCACCTGGATGTTCCACAGCAGTACTGGCAAAATATTCTGTGGACAGATGAAACCAAAGTTGAGTTGTTTGGAAGAAACACACAACACTATGTGTGGAGAAAAAGAGGCACAGCACACCAACATCAAAACCTCATCCCAACTGGGAAGTATGGTGGTGGGGGCATCATGGTTTGGGGCTGCTTTGCTGCGTCAGGGCCTGGACGGATTGCTATCATCGAAGGAAAAATGAATTTTCAAGTTTATGAAGACATTTTGCAGGAGAACTTAAGGCCATCTGTCCACCAGCTGAAGCTCAACAGAAGATGGGTGTTGCAACAGGACAACGACCCAAAGCATAGAAGTAAATCAACAACAGAATGGCTTACACAGAAGAAAATACGCCTTCTGGAGTGGCCCAGTCAGAGTCCTGACCTCAACCCGATTGAGATGCTGTGGCATGACCTCAAGAAAGCAATTCACACCAGTCCCAAGAATATTGCTGAACTGAAACAGTTCTGTAAAGAGGAATGGTCAAGAATTACTCCTGACCGTTGTGCACGTCTGATCTGCAACTACAGGAAACGTTTGCTTGAAATTATTGCTGCCAAAGCGGGTTCAACCAGTTGTTAAATCCAAGGGTTCACATACTTTTTCCACCTGCACTGTGAATGTTTACATGGTGTGTTCAATAAAAACATGTTAACATTAAATTCTTTGTGTGTTATTAGTTTAAGCAGACTGTGATTGTCTATTGTTGTGACTTAGATGAAGATCAGATCACATTTTATGACCAATTTGTGCAGAAATCCATATCATTCCAAAGGGTTCACATACTTTTTATTGCAACTGTATATATATATATATACACTGCTCAAAAAAATAAAGGGAACAGAAAAATAACACATCCTATATCTGAGTTAATTAAATATTCTTCTGAAATACTTTGTTCTTTTCATAGTTGAATGTGCTGACAACAAAATCACACAAAAATAAAAAAATGGAAATCAAATTTTTCAACCCATGGAGGTCTGGATTTGGAGTCACATTTAAAATTAAAGTGGAAAAACACACTACAGGCTGATCCAACTTTGATGTAATGTCCTTAAAACAAGTCAAAATGAGGCTCAGTAGTGTGTGCGGCCTCCACGTGCCTGTATGACCTCCCTACAACGCCTGTGCATGCTCCTGATGAGGTGGCGGACGGTCTCCTGAGGGATCTCCTCCCAGACCTGGACTAAACCATCTGCCAACTCCTGGACAGTCTGTGGTGCAACGTGAAATTGGTGGATAGAGCAAGACATGATGTCCCAGATGTGCTCAATTGGAATCAGGTCTGGGGAACGGGCGGGCCAGTCCATAGCATCAATGCCTTTGTCTTGCAGGAACTGCTGACACACTCCAGCCACATGAGGTCTAGCATTGTCTTGCATTAGGAGGAAACCAGGGCCAACCACACCAGCATACAAGGGGTCTGAGGATCTCATCTCGGTACCTAATGGCAGTCAGGCTACCTTTGGCGAGCACATGGAGGGCTGTGCGGCCCTCCAAAGAAATGCCACCCCACACCATTACTGACCCAATGCCAAACTGGTCATGCTGGAGGATGTTGCAGGCAGCAGAACGTTCTCCACGGCGTCTCCAGACTCTGTCACGTCTGTCACATGTGCTCAGTGTGAACCTGCTTTCATCTGTGAAGAGCACAGGGCGCCAGTGGCGAATTTGCCAATCTTGGTGTTCTCTGGCAAATGCCAAACGTCCTGCGCGGTGTTGGGCTGTAAGCACAACCCCCACCTGTGGACGTCGGGCCCTCATATCACCCTCATGGAGTCTGTTTCTGACCGTTTGCAGACACGTGCACATTTGTGGCCTGCTGGAGGTCATTTTGCAGTGCTCTGGCAGTGCTCCTCCTGTTCCTCCTTGCACAAAGGCGGAGATAGCGCTCCTGCTGCTAGGTTGTTGCCCTCCTACGGCCTCCTTCACGTCTCCTGATGTACTGGCCTGTCTCCTGGTAGTGCCTCCATGCTCTGGACACTACGCTGACAGACACAGAAAACCTTCTTGCCACTGCTCGCATTGATGTGCCATCCTGGATAAGCTGCACTACCTGAGCCACTTGTGTGGGTTGTAGACTCCGTCTCATGCTACCACTAGAGAGAAAGCACCGCCAGCATTCAAAAGTGACCAAAACATCAGCCAGGAAGCATAGGAACTGAGAAGTGGTCTGTGGTCACCACCTGCAGAACCACTCCTTTATTGGGGATGTCTTGCTAATTGCCTATAATTTCCACCTGTTGTCTATCCCATTTGCACAACAGCATGTGAAATTGATTGTCACTCAGTGTTGCTTCCTTAGTGGACAGTTTGATTTCACAGAAGTGTGATTGACTTGGAGTTACATTGTGTTGTTTAAGTGTTCCCTTTATTTTTTTGAGCAGTGTATATATATATATATATATATATATATATATATAATTATTATTATTATTTTTTTTTTTTTTTTGAGGGAAGGTGGGAGAGGTGTGGATAAGATCAAAACTGTACAACATGTGTTTTTCCATCCAGAGGATAGATATCATTTGAAATCACAGTGACAACACCTGAAATATTAAACAAACAGATAATTTTTATTTTGTTTAGTTATAGTTTAGGAAAATAGCATATTAGTGTGTGTTACAATACACAGGGTAGCACATCATTACATCTCTGAGTGATAACGGGAAGTACTAGGCAGAAATCCCTGTCGGTGCGTCTCCACCCAGTTGAAATTTAGGCGGTCACTTATTATCTAGAAATACACCTATATTACGCGCATTCATGGTGCAGATTGCAGCGCAACGGTAAGTTGCACCACAATATGTGACGTTTCCCCGCTCTCGCCAGGCCTAAAAATGTGGTTGTGACGTGGGTGGGGAAGGGGACGGGCCAGTGGGCTCGTCTCATTCATCATTTTCTATGCCTGTTTTAGGCATAGAAAATGGTCTAAATGTAAGACACTTCGGAAGATGGCTTATATTTAGACTGGCAGAGGATGCCTCAAAGTTATTTAGAGGCCTGACCCTGCCAGATATAGGGGTAATTAAAGAGGACCTTTCATGGGTTTATATTAATTGGGATAAATACCTTTACTTGCAGGGTACCCCCTGCTGAGCAGAGGAGCGATATTTTAAAAAAATCAGGCAGGGTGGCAGCATTTATCCCAATTAATATAAACCCATGAAAGGTCCTCTTTAAGACTGACATTTTAAACGCCGATCTTAATAAATGACCCCATTAATCTTTCTTGGTTGAAGTTTGGGGAAATAGCATTTATGTGTTGTGGGAGTAGTTCAATATTCAGGTACAGGTAATCAATATTAAATAATTAAATCAATTAGTCGACACTCAGAGACAATCACAGTTGATGTGTCTGTGGAGATCTCTCTCTCGAGACCGCCCCAAACCCTTTATTATATACCTTTTAGGATATGGGAGTAACTGGGGGTTATAAGGCAGTTACACTGCATATAATTGGACAGTATAGGTTACATAATTCCACGTGATACATATTGGCAATATCTTACAGTTATATAACTAGGTAATAAATCTTTTAGACAAGACTCTAAATTAAAGGTCAGGTTCCCAGGAACTGAATCCAACTTGGACACAGATTGTGGACATCTGTGTCCTTCATTTGAATAACATTTCCTAGAATTTGTTGGAACATAAGGACAAATTTGACCAAAAGATACATTTCCCAATCTTCTTCATTGTTGTATGAAATACTCCCTTCTCCTCATATTATGCTGACATGGCACGTACTGACAAACAACTTTACTGGAGACATCCTCAGCTAGACCAGTCACAAGACATAGGAATATGATAAGTTTAAAGCTCACACTGAATCAAGCAATACAATTATATAAATATTCATTTATATGAAATATCCGTATAACCAGTAAATGTATGGACCATAGCTCTCACATTATTCCCCTCTTTTTATCATTATTCCACTGTCTGTGACGCCCTCCCTATCTCCCTGCGGACAACCAATGACAACTTTAAGACCGTCCTGCCTACACAAAGTGGGAAAATACTAAATCTCTCCAAATTGTGGGATGTCAAGCATCCATTCAGAGGGTCTTTTACAGGAGTCATCTTTATTATCTCACCCTGGACCTACACAACCAGTGGAATCCACACCTTGAAAGGTGCACTATGAGATTGAGCCCAATTTGTCAGTCATTGAGTCCTTTAATTATTGGTTTTTCATAACTCAGTCCCACAATATATGCAATCAGTTAGGTTTTCCACAGCCTTCCTTCCACAGTATGTGCAATTGCAGTTCAAGGTAGATGTGAGTAGAGTAGGTGGTACAATTGTTGTCTGTTCAGCAGCAGAAGGTTCTGGGAAAATCGGAGCCATAGTGACCATCACTTGTGTGGGAGGAGTTTGTTAGTTTATCACTGTCATTTTTTTTAGATTTTCCCAGACTCATGATTTGATCAACTTCTTGCAGTGTGATGCGTGGATCCAGGTTGGTCTCCCTCCAACTTCACAGAGGTTGGTGTAGTTAGCTGGACTTGGAATGGCCCATCAAACCGAGGATCCAAAGCCTTTCTCACATGCCTTTTGACCATAACCCAATCTCCAGGTTTCAACGCATGAGTCCCTTCCAATGAAGAAGGATCTGGAATGGAACTGAAAACACGATTGTGAGTCTGCTGCAATCTCCTGTACAATGCTCCCACATACTGTGTCATGTCAGAATGAATAGCCTGAAGCTGTTGGGGAAAATATAGGCCTGTCCTTGGAGCAGTATCAAACAATACCTCATATGGACTTAACTGACCTTTCCTATGGGGGTTGGGGGGTCACTCTGACTGAGTACAATGCTATAGGCTAACATTCAGTCCATGGCTTTCCTGTCTCTGGCCTTCTGGATCTTTAACTTTAAAGTTCCCTTCAGGCGTTCTACCTTGCCGCTACTTTGCGGTCTGTGAGGCGTGTGAAACGCTTGCTCTATACCTAGAGCATGAAGTATCTCTTGTAATACTTCTGAAGTGAAATGAGTTCCTTTATCACTTTCGATTACTTCTGGAACCCCAAATCTACACACTACCTCAGATAAGAGCTTTTTGTCTACAGTCTTTGCATTAGCCTTAACTCTTGGCCAGGCTTCTGGCCACCCTGAGAAGAGGACCACACATACCAGAACATACTCATATATGCCTACATTTAGAAGTTGAATGAAGTCAATCTGCAGTCTCTGGAACGGGTATAAGGGCTTTGGAGTGCACCTTGGGGGCACCTTAACTGTCCTCCCTATGTTATGGCAAGCACCCTTGAACAAACTTTGCATTGTTAAACCCTCGGGCCACCCATCTTTGATTTACCAGACTCCCCATTGCTTCTTTGGACTGGTGGGTGAGGCCATGGGATAAGGCACACATCATTGGGTATAGTGCCCTAGGAAGGCAAAGTTTATAATTTACAGCATTAAAACCCTCGTGATTCTTCCCAGCCTCTCTTCTTACCCACTCTTCTTTTTCCTGCTTCAGAGTTTTCTCTTGGAATTTCTGGAGCACATCCAGATCCACCACCCCTACATGTGGCACTATGTCCACTACATGGCCTGTTATAGGGATGGGTAGCAGAGCAGCTTGTTTTGCAGCCGCATCTGCTCGATGGTTTCCTTCTGCTTCTTTAGTCTGTTCTTTTGTATGGGGCTGTACCTTAACAATGGCCACCATTTTAGGCAGCACTAAAGCTCTAAACAACTGAGCTACAGATTCAGATTCAGTCAGTGTAAATGTTTACAGTCTGACCTTCAGCCATTATACATTCCTCAGTGAGTGCTTTCAGCTCTGCCTCTTGTGCAGAACATCCAGGTGGGAGTGATCCCTGTCTCAGAACTTCCTCCAAGGTAGTCACAGCATATCCCGTGTATGGCTTTCCATCGAGGAAATATCTGGATCCATCGACAAAAAGCTCAAAATCAGCATTAGGTTTCGGTGTCTCAGTTACATTGTCAAGTTCTTTTGTTTCAGTTTTCAATAGTTCAAAACAATCATGGTCATCATTTGAACATACGTCCTGTTCTACCTGACTAGACTCTGGGAGTAGGGTAGCAGGATTAAGGATTGTACACCTCTTGATTGTTATGTTCGGGGGTGTAAGAAGGGCTACCTCATACTTTGTCAGCCTAGCCATTGACAAATGACTAGAGTTGAGCGGACACCTGGATGTTCGGGTTCAACGGGTTCGGCCAAACTTCACAAAAAAGTTCAATGGGGACCCAAACTTTGGAGCACTAAAATGGCTCTAAAAAAGTAATGGAAAGGACTACAGGGCTTCAAATGGCATATGTGGCTAAGAGCATGGCAAGTGCTCTGCAAACAAATGTGGATAGGGATATGACTTAAAACAACATAAAATACACAAAAAAATAATAATCTTGATCTAGGAGGACAAGGTCCATATGGAGTAGAAGGTTGAAAAGGCGGTGGATGTGGCGGTATAGGTGGAAACGGTGGTGGAGGAGGAAATTGCATACACTGGTTTTTGGTTTTAATTAATTTTTTTTGTTTAAATTAGGTTACACCCCAAAACATTGGGAAATATAAACTGTGATAACCCCCTCCAGGGGGAAGACGCATCAGTCAGTACGTGTAGGTGTGTGCACACATACTGCTCCACCATATCGCACGTCCCTTTGGTGTCCATGATCCAATTGGATATCTGCTCTATCAACTTTCAATGTTCTTTTCTGCGCCTACCATGTTGTTCACGGATAGCGGCGAATCAGGGTTCCAAGCCAGAGAGGGAGCATGAGAAAGGGATATCACATCCAACGAAGGTCAATTCATGAAATTAAATGTGACCGAGTGGAAATGTGGGACAAATTATTGAAGCCGAAGCTTCAAATTAAAGGAGGGGGAGCGGGGCAATTACCCACTCCCGAATCGGGGAGGTAGTGACGATAAATAACAATACAGGACTCTTAAGATGCCCTGTTATTGGAATGATTAATAAATAATTATAGGGAATGTCACTGGGGTATTTTGGATTTGGAAACGTTATACAGGAGGGGCCCTGCTGCCGCTTTGTTGACTCTAGATAACTTCTGCCTGATCGCACGTCCCCGTGAAGATCCAATTGGATATCTTCTTTATCAACTTTCGATGTTCTTTTCTGCGCCTACCATGTTGATCACGATTAGCGGCGAATCAGGGTTCCACGCCGGAGAGGGAGCATGAGAAAGGGATACCAGATCCAAGGGAGGTCAATGGCTGCAATGTGATTGAGCTGAAATATAGGACAAGTTATTAAAGCGGAAGGATCGATTGAAAGGGCCAATTAAAGACAAATTTTACTAATTTAAATCCCTGTCACCTATGCAGAGCAGGGGTTTATTCAAGGCAAAACTGTGTTCATGTCACCCACCAATTCAACAGACGATTTTACAAAAAATAAAGGTCCCAGTCACCTAAGGTCCCAGTTTTTTTAACCACCTCAGCCCCCCTAGCTTAAACACCTTTAATGACCAGGCCACTTTTTACACTTCTGACCTACACTACTTTGACCGTTTATTGCTCGGTCATGCAACTTACCACCCAAATGAATTTTACCTCCTTTTCTTCTCACTAATAGAGCATTTATTTGGTGGTATTTCATTGCTGCTGACATTTTTACTTTTTTTGTTATTAATCGAAATTTAACGATTTTTTTGCAAAAAAATGACATTTTTCACTTTCAGTTGTAAAATTTTGCAAAAAAAAAGACATCCATATATAAATTTTTCTCTAAATTTATTGTTCTACATGTCTTTGATAAAATAAAAATGTTTGGGTAAAAAAAAAATGGTTTGTGTAAAAGTTATAGCGTTTACAAACTATGGTACAAAAATGTGAATTTCCGCTTTTTGAAGCAGCTCTGACTTTCTGAGCACCTGTCATGTTTCCTGAGGTTCTACAATGGCCAGACAGTACAAACACCCCACAAATGACCCCATTTCGGAAAGTAGACACTCTAAGGTATTCGCTGATGGGCATAGTGAGTTCATAGAACTTTTTATTTTTTGTCACAAGTTAGCGGAAAATGATGATTTAATTTATTTTATTTTTTTCTTACAAAGTCTCATATTCCACTAACTTGGGACAAAAAATAAAAACTTCCATGAACTCACTATGCCAATCACAAAATACCTTGGGGTATCTTCTTTCCAAAATGGGGTCACTTGTGGGGTAGTTATACTGCCCTGGCATTTTAGGGGCCCAAATGCGTGCGAAGTAGTTTGAAATCAAAATCTGTAAAAAATGGCCGGTGAAATCCGAAAGGTGCTCTTTGGAATGTGGGCCCCTTTGCCCACCTAGGCTGCAAAAAAGTGTCACACATCTGGTATTGCTGTATTCAGGAGAAGTTGGGCAATGTGTTTTGGGGTGTCATTTTACATATACCCATGCTGGGTGAGAGAAATACCTGGGGGTGTCTTCTTTCCAAAATGGGGTCACTTGTGGGGTAGTTATACTGCCCTGGCATTTTAGGGGCCTGAATGCGTGAGAAGTAGTTTAAAAATCAAAATCTGTAAAAAATGGCCGGTGAAATCCGAAAGGTGCTCTTTGGAATGTGGGCCCCTTTGCCCACCTAGGCTGCAAAAAAGTGTCACACATCTGGTATTGCCGTACTCAGGAGAAGTTGGGCAATGTGTTTTGGGGTGTCATTTTACATATACCCATGCTGGGTGAGATAAATATCTCGGTCAAATGCCAACTTTGTATAAAAAAATGGGAAAAGTTGTCTTTTGCCAAGATATTTCTCTCACCCAGCATGGGTATATGTAAAAAGACACCCCAAAACACATTGCCCAACTTCTCCTGAGTACGGTGATACCAGATGTGTGACACTTTTTTGCAGCCTAGGTGGGCAAAGGGGCCCAAATTCCAAAGAGCACCTTTCGGATTTCACCGGCCATTTTTTATAGATTTTGATTTCAAACCACTTCTCACGCATTCGGGCCCCTAAAATGCCAGGGCAGTATAACTACCCCACAAGTGACTCCATTTTGGAAAGAAGACACCCCCAGGTATTTTGTGATGGGCATAGTGAGTTCATGGAAGTTTTTATTTTTTGTCACAAGTTAGTGGAATATGAGACTTTGTAATAAAAAAAAAAGAAATTAAAAAATTATAATTTTCCGCTAATTTGCGACAAAAAATAAAAAATTCTAGGAACTCGCCATGCCCCTCACGGAATACCTTGGGGTGTCTTCTTTCTAAAATGGGGTCACTTGTGGGGTAGTTATACTGCCCTGGCATTCTAGGGGCCCTAATGTGTGGTAAGTAGGTAAATGACCTGTGAAATCCTAAAGGTGTTGTTTGGAATGTGGGCCCCTTTGCCCATCTAGGCTGCAAAAAAGTGTCACACATGTGGTATCGCCGTATTCAGGAGAAGTTGTGTAATGAGTTTTGGGGTGTCATTTTACATATACTCATGCTGGGTGAGAGAAATATCTCGGCAAAAGACAACTTTTCCCATTTTTTATACAAAGTTGGCATTTGACCAAGATAATTATCTCACCCAGCATGGGTATATGTAAAATGACACCCCAAAACACATTTCCCAACTTCTCCTGAGTACGGCGATACCAGATGTGTGACACTTTTTTGCAGCCTAGATGCGCAAAGGGGCCCACATTCCATTTATGAGGGCATTTTTAGACATTTGGATCACAGACTTCTTCTCACGCTTTAGGGCCCCTAAAATGCCAGGGCAGTATAAATACCCCACATGTGACCCCATTTTGGAAAGAAGACACCCCAAGGTATTCAATGAGGGGCCTGGCGAGTTCATAGAATTTATTTTTTTTGGCACAAGTTAGCGGAAATTGATTTTTTATTTTTTTTTCTCACAAAGTCTTCCTTTCCGCTAACTTGGGACAAAAATTTCAATCTTTCATGGACTCAATATGCCCCTCACGGAATACCTTGGGGTGTCTTCTTTCCGAAATGGGGTCACATGTGGGGTATTTATACTGCCCTGGCATTCTAGGGGCCCTAAAGCGTGAGAAGAAGTCTGAAATATAAATGTCTAAAAAATTTTACGCATTTGGATTCCGTGAGGGGTATGGTGAGTTCATGTGAGATTTTATTTTTTGACACAAGTTAGTGGAATATGAGACTTTGTAAGAAAAAATAAATAAATTCCGCTAACTTGGGCCAAAAAAATGTCTGAATGGAGCCTTACAGGGGAGTGATCAATGACAGGGGGGTGATCAGGGAATCTATATGGGGTGATCACCCCCCTGTCATTGATCACCCCCCTGTCATTGATCACCCCCCTTTCATTGATCACCCCCTGTAAGGCTGCATTCAGATGTCTGTTTGTTTTTTACGGATCCACGGATACATGGATCGGATCCGCAAAACACATACGGACATCTGAATGGAGCCTTATAGGGGGGTGATCAATGACAGGGGGGTGATCACCCCATATAGACTCCCTGATCACCCCCCTGTCATTGATCACCCCCCTGTCATTGATCACCCCCCTATAAGGCTCCATTCAGATGTCCGTATGTGTTTTGCGGATCCGATCCATGTATCCGTGGATCCGTAAAAAACATACGGACATCTGAATGCAGACTTACAGGGGGTGATCAATGACAGGGGGGTGATCAATGACAGGGGGGTGATCAGGGAGTCTATATGGGGTGATCACCCCCCTGTCATTGATTACCCCCCTATAAGGCTCCATTCAGATGTCCGTATGTGTTTTGCGGATCAGATCCATGTATCTGTGGATCCGTAAAAAACATACAGACATCTGAATGCAGCCTTACAGGGGGGTTATCAATGACAGGGGGGTGATCAGGGAGTCTATATGGGGTGATCACCCCCCTGTCATTGATCACCCCCCTATAAGGCTCCATTCAGATGTCCGTATGTGTTTTGCGGATCCGATCCATGTATCCGTGGATCCGTACAAAACATACGGACATCTGAATGGAGCCTTACAGTGGGGTGATCAATGACAGGGGGGTGATCAGGGAGTCTATATGGGGTGATCACCCCCCTGTAAGGCTCCATTCAGACGTCCGTATGTGTTTTGCGGATCCGATCCATGTATCCGTGGATCCGTAAAAAACATACGGACGTCTGAATGGAGCCTTACAGGGGAGTGATCAATGACAGGGGGGTGATCAATGACAGGGGGGTGATCAGGGAGTCTATATGGGGTGATCACTCCAGTCATTGATCACCCCCCTGTAAGGCTCCATTCAGACGTCCGTATGTGTTTTGCGGATCCGATCCATGTATCAGTGGATCCGTAAAAATCATACGGACGTCTGAATGGAGCCTTACAGGGGAGTGATCAATGACAGGGGGGTGATCAGGGAGTCTATATGGGGTGATCACTCCAGTCATTGATCACCCCCCTGTAAGGCTCCATTCAGACATCCGTATGTGTTTTGCGGATCCGATCCATGTATCCGTGGATCCGTAAAAAACATACGGACGTCTGAATGGAGCCTTACAGGGGAGTGATCAATGACAGGGGGGTGATCAATGACAGGGGGGTGATCAGGGAGTCTATATGGGGTGATCACCCCCCTGTAAGGCTCCATTCAGACGTCCGTATGTGTTTTGCGGATCCGATCCATGTATCCGTGGATCCGTAAAAAACATACGGACGTCTGAATGGAGCCTTACAGGGGAGTGATCAATGACAGGGGGGTGATCAATGACAGGGGGGTGATCAGGGAGTCTATATGGGGTGATCACTCCAGTCATTGATCACCCCCCTGTAAGGCTCCATTCAGACGTCCGTATGTGTTTTGCGGATCAGATCCATGTATCTGTGGATCCGTAAAAAACATACAGACATCTGAATGCAGCCTTACAGGGGGGGTGATCAATGACAGGGGGGTGATCCATGACAGGGGGGTGATCAGGGAGTCTATATGGGGTGATCACCCCCCTGTCATTGATCACACCCCTATAAGGCTCCATTCAGATGTCCGTATGTGTTTTGCGTATCCGATCCATGTATCCGTGGATCCGTAAAAAAACATACGGACATCTGAATGCAGCCTTACAGGGGGGTTATCAATGACAGGGGGGTGATCAGGGAGTCTATATGGGGTGATCACCCCCCTGTCATTGATCACCCCCCTATAAGGCTCCATTCAGATGTCCGTATGTGTTTTGCGGATCCGATCCATGTATCCGTGGATCCGTACAAAACATACGGACATCTGAATGGAGCCATACAGTGGGGTGATCAATGACAGGGGGGTGATCAGGGAGTCTATATGGGGTGATCACCCCCCTGTAAGGCTCCATTCAGACGTCCGTATGTGTTTTGCGGATCCGATCCATGTATCCGTGGATCCGTAAAAAACATACGGACGTCTGAATGGAGCCTTACAGGGGAGTGATCAATGACAGGGGGGTGATCAATGACAGGGGGGTGATCAGGGAGTCTATATGGGGTGATCACTCCAGTCATTGATCACCCCCCTGTAAGGCTCCATTCAGACGTCCGTATGTGTTTTGCGGATCCGATCCATGTATCAGTGGATCCGTAAAAATCATACGGACGTCTGAATGGAGCCTTACAGGGGAGTGATCAATGACAGGGGGGTGATCAGGGAGTCTATATGGGGTGATCACTCCAGTCATTGATCACCCCCCTGTAAGGCTCCATTCAGACATCCGTATGTGTTTTGCGGATCCGATCCATGTATCCGTGGATCCGTAAAAAACATACGGACGTCTGAATGGAGCCTTACAGGGGAGTGATCAATGACAGGGGGGTGATCAATGACAGGGGGGTGATCAGGGAGTCTATATGGGGTGATCACCCCCCTGTAAGGCTCCATTCAGACGTCCGTATGTGTTTTGCGGATCCGATCCATGTATCCGTGGATCCGTAAAAAACATACGGACGTCTGAATGGAGCCTTACAGGGGAGTGATCAATGACAGGGGGGTGATCAATGACAGGGGGGTGATCAGGGAGTCTATATGGGGTGATCACTCCAGTCATTGATCACCCCCCTGTAAGGCTCCATTCAGACGTCCGTATGTGTTTTGCGGATCCGATCCATGTATCAGTGGATCCGTAAAAATCATACGGACGTCTGAATGGAGCCTTACAGGGGAATGATCAATGACAGGGGGGTGATCAGGGAGTCTATATGGGGTGATCACTCCAGTCATTGATCACCCCCCTGTAAGGCTCCATTCAGACATCCGTATGTGTTTTGCGGATCCGATCAATGTATCCGTGGATCCGTAAAAAACATACGGACGTCTGAATGGAGCCTTACAGGGGAGTGATCAATGACAGGGGGGTGATCAATGACAGGGGGGTGATCAGGGAGTCTATATGGGGTGATCACCCCCCTGTAAGGCTCCATTCAGACGTCCGTATGTGTTTTGCGGATCCGATCCATGTATCCGTGGATCCGTAAAAAACATACGGACGTCTGAATGGAGCCTTACAGGGGAGTGATCAATGACAGGGGGGTGATCAATGACAGGGGGGTGATCAGGGAGTCTATATGGGGTGATCACTCCAGTCATTGATCACCCCCCTGTAAGGCTCCATTCAGACGTCCGTATGTGTTTTGCGGATCCGATCCATGTATCAGTGGATCCGTAAAAATCATACGGACGTCTGAATGGAGCCTTACAGGGGAGTGATCAATGACAGGGGGGTGATCAGGGAGTCTATATGGGGTGATCACTCCAGTCATTGATCACCCCCCTGTAAGGCTCCATTCAGACGTCCGTATGTGTTTTGCGGATCCGATCCATGTATCCGTGGATCTGTAAAAATCATATGGACGTCTGAATGGAGCCTTACAAGGGGGTGATCAATGACAGGGGGGTGATCAATGACAGGGGGGTGATCAGGGAGTCTATATGGGGTGATCAGGGGTGATCAGGGGTGAATAAGGGGTTAATAAGTGACAGGGGGGGGGTGTAGTGTAGTGGCGTTTGGTGCTACATATTACTGAGCTATCTGTGTCCTCTGGTGGTCGATCCAAACAAAAGGGACCACCAGAGGACCAGGTAGCAGGTATATTAGACACTGTTATCAAAACAGCGTCTAATATACCTGTTAGTGGTTAAAAAAATCACATCTCCAGCCTGCCAGCGAACGATCGCCGCTGGCAGGCTGGAGATCCATTCGCTTACCTTCCGATCCTGTGAACGCGCGCGCCTGTGTGCGCGCGTCCACAGGAAATCTCGCGACTCGCGAGATGACGCATATATGCGTGACTGTGCGCAGGGCTGCCGCCTCCGGAACGCGATCCTGCGTTAGGCAGTCCGGAGGCGGTTAAATTAGGGTACACTTTAAAAGAGAGGGAAATATCAAAAATACAACAATGAGCAATTACACTGTAGTATAACAATGGCTGGGTAAGGCCGGTATACATGTCTATTCTGAAAAAGGTACGGACAAGTCCTGTGGGATCCTTGCCTGGTTTATTTTAATGAACGTGAGCTTGTCCACATTGGCTGTGGACAGGTGGCTGCACTCGTCTGTGATAACGCCCCCTGACGTGCTAAACACACGTTCAGACAATACACTGCCTGCAGGGCAGGCCAGCACCTCCAAGGCGTAAAGGGCAAGCTCAGGCCAGGTGCCCAATTTGGAGACCCAGAAGTTTAAGGGGACAGACCCATCATCCAGTACGTGTAGGCGTGTGCACACATACTGCTCCACCATGTTGGTGAAATTCTGCCTCCTGCTAAGACGTTCCATATCAGCTGGTGGTGCTGGTTGTTGTGGCCTGCTGACAAAGCTTTTCCACATTTCGGCCATGCTAACACTGCCTTCTGAGGTGCTGGCGGTGCTCCAGCTGTGTTGGTGACCTCTTCCTCCTCCTCTGCCTTCGCCTTGTGCTTCCACTGTGCCCCCGCTGTCAGGTGGGAATGCCACCAGCAGCACGTCTACCAGCGTGCGCTTGTACTGACTCATCTAACGATCACGCTCCAGTGATGGAATTAAGGACGGTATATTGTCCTTGTAACGGGGAACCAGCAGCGTGGCCACCCAGTAATTAGCACAAGTTAGAATGTGGGCAACTCTGCGGTCGTTTCGGAGACACTGCAGCATGTAATCGCTCATGTGTGCCAGGCTGCCCAGTGGCAACGAAAAGCTGTCCACTGTGGGAGGTGTATCGTCTGTGTCCTCTGTATCCCCCCAGCCACGCACCAGTGATGGCCATGAGCTTGTTTCGGTTCCACCCTGCTGTGAACACGGTTCCTCCTCCTCCATCTCGTCCTTCTCATCCTCCACCTCGTCATCCTCCAGAACTGTGCCCTGGCTGGACAATTGTGTACCTGGCATTTGTGGGTGCAGGAACCCACCCTCGGAGCAGCTTGTGAATGAATGGCCTGAAACCATATGAAATGATCCCTCTTCCTCCTCCTCCTCCTGTGCCACATCCTCTTCCAGCATCGCCCGAAGCGTTTTTTCAAGGAGACATAGAAGTGGGATAGTAACGCTGAGAATGCTGTCATCGGCACTGGCCATGTTGGTGGAGTACTCAAAACAGTGCAACAAGGCACACAGATCTTGCATGGAGGCCCACTCATTGATGGAGTAGTGGTGCTGTTCCGCAGAGTGACTCACCTGTGCGTGCTGCAGCTGAAACTTCACTATCGCCTGCTGCTGCTTGCACAGTCTGGCCAGCAGGTGCAAGGTGGATTTCCACCTTGTGGGCACGTAGCATATGAGGCGGTGAGCAAGAAGGCCGAAGTTACGCTGCAGCGCTGACAGGCGAGCAGCAGCAGTGTGAGAACGCCGAAAGCGCGCACAGACGGCCCGCACTTTCTGCAGCAGCTCTGACATATCGGGGTAATTTTTAAGGTACCTCTGCACCACCAAATTCAGCACATGTGCCAGGCAATGAATGTGTGTCAAACCGGTTAGTTCCATGCCTGTCCACAGCTCCTGCACGGTGTGGGGTTTGTCCCCCAAACAGATAAGTTTTAAAACTGCCTGCTGTTGTTTACCCCTGGCTGTGCTGAAGTTGGTGGTGAAGGTGTTTCGCTGACCGGATGAGGAGCTGGTAGAGAATGAGGAAGCAGAGTAGGAGGAGGAAGCAACAGGAGACAAACTGAAGCGCCCTGCAATCCTCGGTGGTGGAAGGACATGCGCCAAACTGTTATTTGCCTTAGGCCCAGCCGCCACTGCATTTACCCAGTGTGCTGTTATGGAGATATAACGTCCCTGACCGTGCTTACTGCTCCACGCATCCGTAGTTAGGTGGATCTTGCCACAGATGGTGTTGCGCAGTGCACACCTGATTTTGTCCCCCACTTGGTTGTGCAGGGAAGGGATGGCTCGCCTGGAAAAGTAGTGGCAGCTGGGAACGACGTACTGTGGGACAGCCACCACCATAAGGCTTTTAAAACTATCCGTCTCCACCAGACGGAATGACAGCATTTCAAAGGACAGTAATTTTGAAATGCTGGCATTCAGGGCCAGGGATCGTGGGTGGGTAGGGGAATACTTCCTCTTTCACTCCAGTGTTTGGGAGATTGAGAGTTGAACGCTTCCGTGGGACATTGTGGAGATGCTTGGTGACCCAGGTTGTTGGGTTGCTGGCAGATCCTCTATTTGCGGGGTGGCAGGTGCCACTGTTACTCCAGAGGTGGATAAAGAGGCCAAGACTGCAGCAGAAGAGAAAGCAGGAGGAGCCAGAGACCTTTCTTGGTTTTTGAGGTGTCTACTCCACTGCAGCTCCTGCTTTGCACTTAGATGCCTGGTCATGCAGGTTGTGCTCAGGTTTAGAACGTTTATGCCTCGCTTCAGGCTCTGATTGCACAGCGTGCAAACCACTCCTGTCTTGTCGTCAGCACATTGTCTGAAGAACTGCCACGCCAGTGAACTCCTTGGAGCTGGCTTTGGTGTGCTCGGTCCCTTGCTGTGGTGGGCAGTAGCAGGCGTACTGTCTAAGGGACGGCCGCTCCGCTTTTGTACCCTGCTCCCTCTTCTGCTGTGCTGTTGGCTCTGTGTGACCACCGCCTCTTCTTCCGAACTACACAGGTCACTCGCATGACCTTGAATTCATGTGGAGTCGAGGACCTCATCGTCCTCCACATCATCTTCCACCCAGTCTTCACCTATAGCCTCCTTGTCTGCACACTGCAGAAAGTCCCAGCAGTTGGCACCTGTGTTTCCTCATCATCCGAGACGTGATGCGGTGGTCCTCCCATGTACTCATCTTGAAACATAAGTGGTTGGGCATCAGTGCACTCAATCTCTTCCACTTCTGGGGCAGGGCTATATGGATGGCCCTAGGAAACCCTGCTAGCAGAGTCATCAAAAAGCAGAAGAGACTGCTGCATGACTTGGGGCTCAGACTGCTTGGCTGATTTGCAAGGGGGTAAGGTGAAGGACTGATGGACATGGGCTTGTATTTCACTGCGACAAATGCAGCTAAGGCCCCAGATGTATGATTTTGCCAACTCTGATCTTTCACCAAGTGACTGGGGGGGAGACAATGTGAAGGAACTGGAGGCACTGTCAGCCACCCAATCTATTATCGCCTGTACTTGTTCTGGCCTCACCATTCGTAGAGCCGCATTCGGCCCGACCAAATAACGCTGAAGGTTCTGTCACCTATTCGCACCTGAGTAAGGTGTTTCACTTGTGCATGTAGCTGGCACAGATCGACCACGTCCTCTCCCTGCAACAGGAGCTCCACCAGCAGCACCAGACCGGGGCCACGTCCCTTATTTGAAGGTCTCCGCATTCTTTGCGTTCACCCACCAAACTAACATGGTTAGTCAGGCGACAATGTAACCGCCAATAGTCAACAATTAGGTTAACTGAGAGTAAGGCAGTGTCGGTGTCTTAAAGAGGAAACATTTCTTGAGGTCACACAACAGTGTGACAGGCGAATTTTATACAATTACTTCAAGGTCACAAAATTTTTTAATTTGTCAACCAACAATGTAACTGCAGTATTGACTGGTTGTTTTTGACTGTGACAAATGCAGCAAAGGCCCCAGATGTAGGGTCCTGCAAATAATTAGTGTTTTTTTAAACCCAGAATATAACAGCAGTATTTAAAGTTTGTATTTGACAGTCACAAATGCAACAAAGGCCCAGATGTAGAGTATTGCCAAAAATGGGTGTTTTTTTTAAACCCAGAATATTATTGCAGTATTTCAAGCTTGTATTTCACAGTGAGAAATTCAGCAAAGGACCCAGATATAGGGTATTGCCAAAAATGGTTGTTTTTTTAAACCCAGTATATTATTTGTATTTTTTCAAGCTTGTATTTCACAGTGACAAATGCAGCAAAGGCCCCAGATGTAGGGTATTGCCAAAAATTAGTGTTTTTTTAAACACAGAATATTATTGCAGTATTTCAAGCTTGTATTTCACAGTGACAAATGCAGCAAAGACCCCAGATGTAGGGTATTTCCAAAAATGGGTGTTTTTTTAAACCGACAATATTATTGCAGTATTTCAAGCTTGTATTTTACTGTGACAAATGCAGCAAAGGCCCCAGATGTAGGGTATTGCCAAAAATGGGTGTTTTTTTTAAACCCAGAATATTATTGCAGTATTTCAAGCTTGTATTTCACTAATAAAAATGCAGCAAAGGCCGCAAATTTTGTATCTTGCCCAAAATGGGTGTTTTTTTAAATAACAGAATATAACAACACTATCTAACGCTTGTATTTCACTGTGACAAATGCAGCAAAGGCCCCCCATGTAGGGTATTGCAAAAAAAATGGGTGTTTTTTAAAACCAGAATATAATTGCAGTATTTCAAGCTTGTATTTCACTGCGACAAATGCAGCTAAGGCCCCAGATGTATGATTTTGCCAAAAATTGGTGTTTTTTTAAACCCAGAATATAATTGCAATATTTAAATATTGTATTTCACAGTGTCAAATGTAGCTAAGGCCCTAGATGTATGCTTTTGCCAAAAATGGGTGTTTTTTTTAAACCCAGAATATCATTGCAGTATTTCAATCTTGTATTTCACTGTGACAAATGTAGCAAAGGCACCAGATGTAGGGTATTTCCAAAAATGGGTGTTTTTTTAAACCCAGAATATTATTGCAGTATTTCAAGCTTGTATTTCACTGTGACAAATGCAGCAAAGGCCCCAGATGTATGATATTGCCAAAAAAAATTGTTTTTTTAAACCCAGAATATTATTGCAGTATTTTAAGCTTGTAATTTACAGTGAGAAATGCAGCAATGGACCCAGATATAGGCTGTTGCCAAAAATGGGTGTTTTTTAAACCCAGAGTATTATTGCAGTATTTCAAGCTTGTTTTTCATAGTGACAAATGTTGCAAAGGCCCCAGATGTAGGGTATTGCCAACAATCTGTGTTTTTTTTAACCCAGAATATTACTGCAGTATTTCAAGCTTGTATTTCACAGTGACAAATGCAGCAAAGGCCCCAGATGTAGGGTCGTGCAAAAAATGGGTGTTTTTTTAAACCCAGAATAATATTGCAGTATTTCAAGCTTGTATTTCACTGTGACAAATGCAGCAAAGGCCCCAGATGTAGGGTATTTCCAAAAATGGGTGTTTTTTAAACCCAGAATATTATTGCAGTATTTTAACCACCTCAGCCCCCAGCGCTTAAACACCCTGAAAGACCAGGCCACTTTTTACACTTCTGACCTACACTACTTTCACCGTTTATTGCTCGGTCATGCAACTTACCACCCAAATGAATTTTACCTCCTTTTCTTCTCACTAATAGAGCTTTCATTTGGTGGTATTTCATTGCTGCTGACATTTTTACTTTTTTTGTTATTAATCGAAATTTAACGATTTTTTTTGCAAAAAAATGACATTTTTCACTTTCAGTTGTAAAATTTTGCAAAAAAAACGACATCCATATAGAAATTTTGCTCTAAATTTATAGTTCTACATGTCTTTGATAAAAAAAAAATGTTTGGGTAGAAAAAAAATGGTTTGGGTAAAAGTTATAGCGTTTACAAACTATGGTACAAAAATGTGAATTTCCGCTTTTTGAAGCAGCTCTGACTTTCTGAGCACCTGTCATGTTTCCTGAGGTTCTACAATGCCCAGACAGTACAAACACCCCACAAATGACCCCATTTCTGAAAGTACACACCCTAAGGTATTCGCTGATGGGCATAGTGAGTTCATAGAACTTTTTATTTTTTGTCACAAGTTAGCGGAAAATGATGATTTTTTTTTTTTTTTTTTTTTTCTTACAAAGTCTCATATTCCACTAACTTGTGACAAAAAATAAAAAGTTCTATGAACTCACTATGCCCATCAGCGAATACCTTGGGGTCTCTTCTTTCCAAAATGGGGTCACTTGTGGGGTAGTTATACTGCCCTGGCATTCTAGGGGCCCAAATGTGTGGTAAGGAGTTTGAAATCAAATTCAGTAAAAAATGACCTGTGAAATCCGAAAGGTGCTCTTTGGAATATGGGCCCCTTTGCCCACCTAGGCTGCAAAAAAGTGTCACACATCTGGTATCCCCGTACTCAGGAGAAGTTGAGGAATGTGTTTTGGGGTGTCTTTTTACATATACCCATGCTGGGTGAGATAAATATCTTGGTCAAATGACAACTTTGTATAAAAAAATGGTAAAAGTTGTCTTTTGCCAAGATATTTCTCTCACCCAGCATGGGTATATATAAAATGACACCCCAAAACACATTCCCCACCTTCTCCTGAGTACGGAGATACCAGATGTGTGACACTTTTTTGCAGCCTAGGTGGGCAAAGGGGCCCATATTCCAAAGAGCACCTTTCGGATTTCACTCGTCATTTTTTACTGAATTTGATTTCAAACTCCTTACCACACATTTGGGCCCCTAGAATGCCAGGGCAGTATAACTACCCCACAAGTGACCCCATTTTGGAAAGAAGACACCCCAAGGTATTCCGTGAGGGGCATGGCGAGTTCCTAGAATTTTTTATTTTTTGTCACAAGTTAGTGGAAAATGATGATTTTATTTTTTTATTTTTTTTTCATACAAAGTCTCATATTCCACTAACTTGTGACAAAAAATAAAAACTTCCATGAACTCACTATGCCCATCAGCGAATACCTTGGGGTCTCTTCTTTCCAAAATGGGGTCACTTGTGGGGTAGTTATACTGCCCTGGCATTCTAGGGGCCCAAATGTGTGGTAAGGAGTTTGAAATCAAATTCAGTAAAAATTGACCTGTGAAATCCGAAAGGTGCTCTTTGGAATATGGGCCCCTTTGCCCACCTAGGCTGCAAAAAAGTGTCACACATCTGGTATCCCCGTACTCAGGAGAAGTTGAGGAATGTGTTTTGGGGTGTCTTTTTACATATACCCATGCTGGGTGAGATAAATATCTTGGTCAAATGACAACTTTGTATAAAAAAATGGTAAAAGTTGTCTTTTGCCAAGATATTTCTCTCACCCAGCATGGGTATATATAAAATGACACCCCAAAACACATTCCCCACCTTCTCCTGAGTACGGAGATACCAGATGTGTGACACTTTTTTGCAGCCTAGGTGGGCAAAGGGGCCCATATTCCAAAGAGCACCTTTCGGATTTCACTCGTCATTTTTTACTGAATTTGATTTCAAACTCCTTACCACACATTTGGGCCCCTAGAATGCCAGGGCAGTATAACTACCCCACAAGTGACCCCATTTTGGAAAGAAGACACCCCAAGGTATTCCGTGAGGGGCATGGCGAGTTCCTAGAATTTTTTATTTTTTGTCACAAGTTAGTGGAAAATGATGATTTTATTTTTTTATTTTTTTTTCATACAAAGTCTCATATTCCACTAACTTGTGACAAAAAATAAAAACTTCCATGAACTCACTATGCCCATCAGCGAATACCTTGGGGTCTCTTCTTTCCAAAATGGGGTCACTTGTGGGGTAGTTATACTGCCCTGGCATTCTAGGGGCCCAAATGTGTGGTAAGGAGTTTGAAATCAAATTCAGTAAAAATTGACCTGTGAAATCCGAAAGGTGCTCTTTGGAATATGGGCCCCTTTGCCCACCTAGGCTGCAAAAAAGTGTCACACATCTGGTATCCCCGTACTCAGGAGAAGTTGAGGAATGTGTTTTGGGGTGTCTTTTTACATATACCCATGCTGGGTGAGAGAAATATCTTGGCAAAAGACAACTTTTCCCATTTTTTTATACAAAGTTGTCATTTGACCAAGATATTTATCTCACCCAGCATGGGTATATGTAAAAAGACACCCCAAAACACATTCCTCAACTTCTCCTGAGTACGGGGATACCAGATGTGTGACACTTTTTTGCAGCCTAGGTGGGCAAAGGGGCCCATATTCCAAAGAGCACCTTTCGGATTTCACAGGTCATTTTTTACTGAATTTGATTTCAAACTCCTTACCACACATTTGGGCCCCTAGAATTCCAGGGCAGTATAACTACCCCACAAGTGACCCCATTTTGGAAAGAAGAGACCCCAAGGTATTCGCTGATGGGCATAGTGAGTTCATGGAAGTTTTTATTTTTTGTCAAAAGTTAGTGGAATATGAGACTTTGTAAGAAAAAAAAAAAAAAATCATCATTTTCCACTAACTTGTGACAAAAAATAAAAAATTCTAGGAACTTGCCATGCCCCTCACGGAATACCTTGGGGTGTCTTCTTTCCAAAATGGGGTCACTTGTGGGGTAGTTATACTGCCCTGGCATTTTCCAGGGGCCCTAATGTCTGGTAAGTAGGTAAATGACCTGTGAAATCTGAAAGGTGCTCTTTGGAATGTGGGCCCCTTTGCCCACCTAGGCTGCAAAAAAGTGTCACACATCTGGTATCTCCATACTCAGGAGAAGGTGGGGAATGTGTTTTGGGGTGTCATTTTACATATACCCATGCTGGGTGAGAGAAATATCTTGGCAAAAGACAACTTTTCCCATTTTTTTTATACAAAGTTGGCATTTGACCAAGATATTTATCTCACCCAGCATGGGTATATGTAAAATGACACCCAAAAACATATTCCCCAACTTCTGCTGAATACGGAGATACCACATGTGTGACAGTTTTTTGCAGCCTAGGTGGGCAAAGGGGCCCAAATTCCTTTTAGGAGGGCATTTTTAGACATTTGGATACCAGACTTCTTCTCACGCTTTGGGGCCCCTAAAATGCCAGGGCAGTATAAATACCCCACATGTGACCCCATTTTGGAAAGAAGACACCCCAAGGTATTCAATGAGGGGCATGGCGAGTTCATAGAAAAAAAATAATTTTGGCACAAGTTAGCGGAAATTGATTTTTTTGATTTTGTTCTCACAAAGTCTCCCTTTCCGCTAACTTGGGACAAAAATTTCAATCTTTCATGGACTCAATATGCCCCTCAGCGAATACCTTGGGGTGTCTTCTTTCCAAAATGGTGTTATTTGTGGGGTGTTTGTACTGCCCTGGCATTTGAGGGTCTCCGCAATCATTACATGTATGGCCAGCATTAGGAGTTTCTGCTATTCTCCTTATATTGAGCATACGGGTAATGAGATTTTTTTTTTCCGTTCAGCCTCTGGGCTGAAAGAAAAAAATGAACGGCACAGATTTCTTCATTCGCATCGATCAATGTGGATGAAAAAATCTCTGCCAAAAAAAAAAAAAGGAGGGGAAAGGCGTCTGCCAGGACATAGGAGCTCCGCCCAACATCCATACCCACTTCAGCTCGTATGCCCTGGCAAACCAGATTTCTCCATTCACATCAATCGATGTGGATGAATAAATCATTGCCGGGATTTTTTTTTTTATATATACAAAGTGTTTGCCAAAGTATATGAACACCGCCACCTCCTCAGCTCATATGCCTCGGCAAACATATCTTTTACTGCAGAGGAGAAATCTCGTCTTGCAGCGCCGCATACACCGACTTGCGTGTAATCTGACAGCAGCGCAATGCTTCTGTCAGAATGCACATCAGTGCTGCAGCTGGTCGATCGGTTGGTCCACCTGAAAGTTAAAAAAAACAAAACAAAAAAGAAAAAACCAGGCCGCAACGCAATAAATTTATTAACTGTTGAACAGAACATAGAAACTTTTTTTTTACTTTTTTAACTGAACGTTTAACTTTTTTACTTACCGGTAATTTTTTTTTTGTTTAGTTTTTTTTACCTTTATAGAACAAACCTCTCCTTCCCCATGGGACAATGTGCAAAGCGCAAATCGCCCAAAGATGTGGCGAAGTACGTTATGCACTTTATCCCAGGTGAAAGGAGAGGTTTGCAGCAGCTGTGAGTAAAAGGGCCCTAATAGCCCTGTGTGCCTGTCCTGTGAGATGCAATCCCTATGCTAGGTGTACCTGTGTGTGGTACTTCCGGAAACACTCACCAAAGCATAGGGCAGGGTGGTCAGGACAGTCAGGACAGAAATAGCGGGTGTCACGCCTTATTCCACTCCTGCTACAGACACGACATTTTTTTCGGGGTGGCGGTTGGGTTGAGGTACCAGCAACGACACTGGGGAAATGTCGCTCGTGTAGACGGCTAACTACACTGGTGGATGGGGCCACGGAACCTCCTGGATACAGGAGGTTCTCGATGATCTCTTCCTGGAATTTGAGGAAGGATCCTGTTCTCCCAGCCTTACTGTAGAGAACAAAACTATTATAGGCAGCCAATTGAATTAAATATACACACACCTTCTTATACCAGCGTCTGGTTCTGTGGGAAACTAAATAGGGAGCCAACATCTGGTCATTGAAGTCCACCCCTCCCATGAGCGCATTATAGTCGTGGACTGAGAGGGGCTTTTCAATGACACGGGTTGCCCTTTCAATTTGGATTGTCGTGTCTGCGTGAATGGAGGAGAGCATGTAAACGTCACGCTTGTCTCTCCATTTCACCGCGAGCAGTTCTTCATTACACAAGGCAGCCCTCTCCCCCCTTGCAAGACGGGTGGTTACAAGCCGTTGGGGGAAGCCCACGCGACTAGTTCGCGCGGTGCCACAGGCGCAAATCCGTTCTAGAAACATATGCCTAAAGAGGGCCACACTTGTGTAGAAATTGTCCACATAAAGATGGTACCCCTTGCCGAATAAGGGTGACACCAAGTCCCAGACTGTCTTCCCACTGCTCCCCAGGTAGTCAGGGCAACCGACCGGCTCCAGGGTCTGATCTTTTCCCTCATAGATCCGAAATTTGTGGGTATAGCCTGTGGCCCTTTCACAGAGCTTATACAATTTGACCCCATACCGGGCACGCTTGCTTGGGATGTATTGTTTGAAGCCAAGGCGCCCGGTAAAATGTATTAGGGACTCGTCTACGCAGATGTTTTGCTCGGGGGTATACAAATCTGCAAATTTCTGGTTGAAATGGTCTATGAGGGGCCGAATTTTGTGGAGCCGGTCAAAAGCTGGGTGGCCTCTGGGACGGGAGGTGGTGTTGTCGCTAAAATGCAGAAAACGTAGGATGGTCTCAAATCGTGTCCTGGACATAGCAGCAGAGAACATGGGCATGTGATGAATTGGGTTCGTGGACCAATATGACCGCAATTCATGCTTTTTAGTTAGACCCATGTTGAGGAGAAGGCCCAAAAAAATTTTAAGTTCGGAAACTTGGACTGGTTTCCACCGGAAAGACTGGGCATAAGAGCTTCCCGGGTTGGCGGATATAAATTGTGTGGCATACCGATTTGTTTCTGCCACGACTAAGTCCAAGAGCTCCGCAGTCAAGAACAGCTCAAAAAATCCCAGGGCCGAACCGATTTGAGCCGTCTCAACCCGAACTCCAGACTGGGCGGTGAAAGGGGGAACTACAGGTGCGGCTGAAGTTGGTGACTGCCAATCAGGGTTTGCCAGCACCTCAGGGATTCTAGGGGCTCTACGGGCCTGTCTGCGCGGTGGCTGCGACGGGGTAACTAGTGCACGTGCCACCGTACCAGCTTCAACTGCCCTTCTGGTGCTCGCCACGTCACCATGTTGTACGGCAGTGCTGGTACTAGGTCCAGGAAGGGCTGCGCTGCTGGTGTATGCCTCACCACGTGATCCGGCAGCGACAGCCCCACTCTGCTGCTCTTGAAACGGATCCTGCGTAACCTGTGGTCTAGCGACACGGGGCCGGGTACGCCTGGTGCTGCCAGGGACCTCCACCTCCTCGTCCGAACTTTGGGTCAGAGAGCCACTGCTTTCCACAGGTTCATATTCTGACCCGCTAGATTCATCAGATGAGGGTTCCTACTCCTCATCCGACTGGGTCAGAATCCTGTAGGCCTCTTCAGAAGAATACCCCCTGTTTGACATTTTGGACTACTAAATTTAGGGGTATTCCCTGAGACTACCCAAGAAAAAAAGCAAACCTGTCTTACAAAGGGGAGGCTAGCGAAGTACCGGAGGCTGCTGCGGTTGATAAAAAATATCAAAACTGATTTTTTTATCGCCGCAGTGCGTGTAAAGTGAATGTGCAGTGATCAAAAAACAAAATTTTTTTTGTCACTGCGGTGGGGCGGGCGTGGGTGAACGCACGTGTGGGCGACCGATCAGGCCTGATCGGGCAAACACTGCGTTTTGGGTGGAGGGCGAACTAAAGTGACACTAATACTATTATAGATCTGACCGTGATCAGTTTTGATCACTTACAGATACTATAAAAGTACAAATGCTGATTAGCGATACGCTAATCAGCGAATAAAAGTGACTGCGGTGCGGTGGGCTGGGCGCTAACTGACGCTAACTACCTAACCAAGGGGCCTAAACTATCCCTAAAACCTAACAGTCAATACTAGTGAAAAAAAAAAAGTGACAGTTTACACTGATCACTTTTTTTCCTTTCAATAGTGATTGACAGGGGCGATCAAAGGGGTGATCAAAGGGTTAATTGGGGTGCAGGGGGGTGATCTGGGGCTAAAGTGTGGTGTTGGTGCTACTCACTGTGAAGTCTGCTCCTCTGCTGGATCCAACCGACGAAAAGGACCAGCAGAGGAGCAGAGAAGCCATATAACAGATCATATTTACTAATATGATCTGTTATCTGGCTTCTGATTCGATTTTTTGAAAATCGCCAGCCTGCCAGCCAATGATCGTTGCTGGCAGGCTGGTGACGAAATACTTCTTTAACTTTTGCCGGCCCGCGATGCGCATGCGCGGGCCGGCAATGCACGAAATCTCGCGTCTCGCGAGAGGACGCACCGGCGCGTCCACCCAGAACAACAGGACCGCCGCAAAGACGCAATCCTGCGTACGGCGGTCCTGAGGAGGTTAAGCATGTATTTCACAGTGAGAAATGCAGCAATGGACCCAGATATAGGCTGTTGCCAAAAATGGGTGTTTTTTTTAAACCTAGAATATTATTGCAGTATTTCAAGCTTGTATTTCACTAATACAAATGCAGCAAAGGCCGCAAATTTTGTATCTTGCCCAAAATGGGTGTTTTTTTAAATAACAGAATATAACAACACTATCTAACGCTTGTATTTCACTGTGACAAATGCAGCAAAGGCCCCCCATGTAGGGTATTGCAAAAAAAAATGGGTGTTTTTTAAAACCAGAATATGATTGCAGTATTTCAAGCTTGTATTTCACTGCGACAAATGCAGCTAAGGCCCCAGATGTATGATTTTGCCAAAAATTGGTGTTTTTTTAAACCCAGAATATAATTGCAATATTTAAATATTGTATTTCACAGTGTCAAATGTAGCTAAGGCCCTAGATGTATGCTTTTGCCAAAAATGGGTGTTTTTTTTAACCCAGAATATCATTGCAGTATTTCAATCTTGTATTTCACTGTGACAAATGTAGCAAAGGCACCAGATGTAGGGTATTGCCAAAAATGGGTGTTTTTTTAAACCCAGAATATTATTGCAGTATTTCAAGCTTGTATTTCACAGTGACAAATGCAGCAAAGGCCCCAGATGTAGGGTATTGCCAAAAATTGGTGTTTTTTTAAACCGACAATATTATTGCAGTATTTCAAGCTTGTATTTTACTGTGACAAATGCAGCAAAGGCCCCAGATGTAGGGTATTGCCAAAAATGGGTGTTTTTTAAACCCAGAATATTACTGCAGTATTTCAAGCTTGTATTTCACAGTGACAAATGCAGCAAAGGCCCCAGATGTAGGGTATTGCCAAAAATTGGTGTTTTTTTAAACACAGAATATTATTGCAGTATTTCAAGCTTGTATTTCACAGTGACAAATGCAGCAAAGACCCCAGATGTAGGGTATTTCCAAAAATAGGTGTTTTTTTAAACCGACAATATTATTGCAGTATTTCAAGCTTGTATTTTACTGTGACAAATGCAGCAAAGGCCCCAGATGTAGGGTATTGCCAAAAATGGGTGTTTTTTAAACCCAGAATATTATTGCAGTATTTTAAGCATGTATTTCACAGTGAGAAATGCAGCAATGGACCCAGATATAGGCTGTTGCCAAAAATGGGTGTTTTTTAAACCCAGAGTATTATTGCAGTATTTCAAGCTTGTATTTCATAGTGACAAATGTTGCAAAGGCCCCAGATGTAGGGTATTGCCAAAAATCTGTGTTTTTTTAACCCAGAATATTACTGCAGTATTTCAAGCTTTTATTTCACAGTGACAAATGCAGCAAAGGCCCCAGATGTAGGGTATTGCCAAAAATGGGTGTTTTTTTTTAAAATCAGAATATTATTGCAGTATTTCAAGCTTGTATTTCACTGTAACAAAGGCAGCTAAGCAGGGGCGTTGATAGGGTCTGAAAACATCCAGGGCACAAGTCCATTGTATCACGCCCCTGTGAAGCCACGCCCCCACCCCATGAAACCACACCCCCATGGGCCTTCACAGTAGTTATTAAACCCTTTCAGCAGTCCCTCCTTCACAGTAGTTATTAACTCTTTTCAGCAGTCCTCCCTTCACAGTAGTTATTAACCCCTTTCAGCAGTCCCCCCTTAAGTGAATGGAGGACTGCTGAAAGAGGTTAATAACTACTGTGAAGGGCCTAGCCGTCTGGGCAACCCCACAGATCATCCCCTCAGTAATCCATATCCTGAAGTAACTGAACTTTAAATCAGCGCTCATCTCATTACTATCTTGACTTACACACTCAGCTCCAGTAACAGGCAGTGCGGGCGGCGCTCACTCACTGACGTCATGCGCCTGCGCCGCCTAGTGGGAGGAGCAGGCACGTGACGTCAGTGAGTGGGCGCCGCCCGCACTGCATGTTTCCGGAGCTGAGTGTGTAAGATAGTAATGAGATCATGAGCGCTGTTTTAAAGTTCAGTTACTGCAGGATACGGATTAGGATGACGGGGCTGCGCAGCGCAGGAGAATCAGAGCGGCCGGCCCTGCCAGCCAGGGGCGTAGCTAGAACTGACTGGGCCCCACAGCAAAAAAATTTATGCCCCCCCCATGACTATCCTGGCATCCTATATGTGCATATGTAAGGGAGAGTTCACATCACATTTTTGCCACCCGTTTGATGTTGACGTTGGAAAATGGGATACAATAGCGCAGCACACTACGCTTTTGTATCCTGCAAAGTCTGTTAAAAAAAAAAAAACTTATACATTAACGTATCATTTTTTTTATGGTGTCAGTCTGAGTCACCTCTTAACATATACATTTTATGTATACATTACCAGGGGTCAGCAGCCTTTGGCACTCCAGCTGTTGTGAAACCACAATTCCCAGCATGTTCCATTAATCTCTATGGGAGTTATGAGAAGAGCAGAGCAAAAATGCATGCTGGGAGTTGTAATTTCACAACAGCTGGAGTGTCGTAGGTTGCCTTCTCCTGCATTAGACAAATGGAAAAACGTGATGTGAAACCGGCCTTAGTGTGCCATGATAGTGCCAAGTGGCAAGCACTAGAGACAGAGAAGGGAGGCTGCAATGTACAGGGCACAGTATAGTATAGGGGGTACAGGGCAAGGGGGGGACGCATAGTGCAGCATAGGGGGTACAATGCAGCATAGGGGGCACACTAAAGGGCAGGGGGGACAATACAGCATAGCGGGCACAATACAGGCAGGGGGCACAGTGTATTATAGGGGGTACTTTATATTTGTATTTCAAGACCCTTTGGACCCGGGATATTTAACTCATAATATAATTCAAATAGCCTAAGGCTACAAAGCTCCCGTTTCTGGCCGATTAAAGCATAACATTTATTCCTTCAATTAAAAATAATAATGCGAAACAGGAGAAAAGAAAAATAATGCTTTTAAAATTTAAAGGTGCTACGTGGATAAAGGCGGCAAAAAAGATGGGGTTCTTAACCCTAATGCCTCCTTTGAATATATTATTTTTTCCTTATTACCTTTTGTCAGCACTATATATATATCACAAGTTGGAGGGTCACCTAACTAGTCGCTTAGGGGTTAAATCCCTATCTACACCATATTTATTGCGACTGTTGCCACTAGAGTGTCCAAGTATGGAGAGTCTGCAGGTCTCTCCTCTAAGACGCAATATCCCTCATGCACCTAATTTAAAAATTTTAAAACTATACCTTGTTTTTTAAATTAGGTGCATGAGGGATATTGCGTCTTAGAGGAGAGACCTGCAGACTCTCCATACTTGGACACTCTAGTGGCAACAGTCGCAATAAATGTGGTGTAGATAGGGATTTAACCCCTAAGCGACTAGTTAGGTGACCCTCCAACTTGTGATATATATGGTGCCGACAAAAGGTAATAAGGAAAAAATAATATATTCAAAGGAGGCATTAGGGTTAAGAACCCCATCTTTTTTGCCGCCTTTATCCACGTAGCACCTTTAAATTTTAAAAGCATTATTTTTCTTTTCTCCTGTTTCACATTATTATTTTTAGTTGAAGGAATAAATGTTATGCTTTAATCGACCAGAAACGGGAGCTTTGTAGCCTTAGGCTATTTGAATTATATTATAGGGGGTACAGTACAAGGTAGGGGGCACACACAGTGCAGCATAAGGGGCACAGTGCATTATAGGGGGTACAGTACAAGGCAGGGGGCACACACAGTGCAGCATAAGGGGCACAGTGCATTATAGGGGGTACAGTACAGGGCAGGAGGCACACACAGTGCAGCATAAGGGGTACAGTAGTGGTCAGGAGCCACACACACAGTGCAGCATAGGGCGGGGGGCAAAATACAGCATGGGGGGCACAGTACAGGGGGCAAAATACAGCATATGGGGTACAGTACAGGGCAGGGGGTATACACAGTGCAGTATAGGGGATACAGTACAGGGCAGGGGGCAGAATACAGCCAAAACATGCACCTAGAAATGCTCCATTCACATATCCTACCTCAGGAGATGATAGTTCCTAGTGGGCAAAAGGACCTTTCATGATGTCAGGAGCACATGATCAGTCACATGAGTGGGCGGAGTCAGGCTCCGGGCTGTGCAGGAGATTGTGTGGAAATGACTGCGCTGGCACGAAAAACTGCATAAGATAATCAAGACACTTGGTGTCAGGCTGCCAGGCCCCTTGTCAGCCCGGGCCCCGAAGCAGCCGCATCCCTAATAGTTACGCCACTGCTGCCCTCATAACATTCGGGGCACTAGTAAAAACATCTGGGGCTCAAGCCCCGAATGTTTTGACCTAACGACGCCCCTGCAGCTAAGGCCCCAGATGTATGTTTTGGCCAAAAATGGGTGTTTTTTTAAAACTCATAATATATCTGCAATATTTCAATCTAGTATTTCACTGTGACAAAAGCAGCAAAGGCCCCAGATGTAGGGTATTGCAGAAATTTTAAGTTTTTTTAATTCCAGAAAATAATTTCAGTATTTCAAGCTTGTATTTCACTGTGACAAATGCAGCAAAGGCCGCAAATTTAGTATTTTGCCCAAAATGGGTGTTTTTTTAATAACAGAATATTACAGCACTATCTAATGCTTATATTTCACTGTGACAAATGCAGCAAAGGCCGCAAATTTATTATCTTGCCCAAAATTGGTGTTTTTTTAATAACAGAATATTACAGCACTATCTAATGCTTGTATTTCACAGTGACAAATGCAGCAAAGGCCGCAAATTTATTATCTTGCACAAAATGGGTGCTTTTTTTAATAACAGAATATAACAGCAGTATCTAACGCTTGTATTTCACTGCGACAAATGCAGCAAAGGCCCCCGATGTAGGGTATTGCCAAAAATTTGTGTTTTTTTAAACCCAGAATATTATTGTATTATTTCAAGCTTGTATTTCACAGTGACAAATGCAGCAAAGGCCGCAAATTTAGTATCTTGTCCAAAATGTGTGTTTTTTTAATAACAGAATATAACAGCACTATCTAACGCTTGTATTTTACTGTGACAAATGCAGCAAAGGCCCCAGATTTAGGGTATTGCCAAAAATAGGTGTTTTTTTTGTTTAAACCCAGAATATTATTGCAGTATTTCAAGCTTGTATTTCACTGTGACAAATGCAGCAAAGGCCACAAATTTATTGACATGCCCAAAATGTGCGTTTTTTAATAACAGAATATAACAGCACTATCTAACGCTTGTATTTCACTGCCACAAATGCAGCAAAGGCTACAAATTTATTAACATGCCCAAAATGGGTGTTTTTTTTTAATAACAGAATATAACAGCAGTATCTAAAGCTTGTATTTCACTGTGACAAATGCAGCAAAGGGCCCAGATGTAGGGTTTTGCAAAAATGAGTGTTCTTTTAAACCCAGAATATTATTGCAGTATTTCAAGCTTGTATTTTACTGTTACAAATTCAGCTAAGGCCCCAGATGTAGGGTATTGCCAAAAATAGGTGTTTTTTTTTTAAACCCAGAATATTATTGCATTATTTCAAGCTTGTATTTCACATTGACAAATGCAGCAAAGGCCGCAAATTTAGTATCTTGCACAAAATGGGTGTTTTTTTTAATAACAGAATATAACAGCAGTATCTAACGCTTGTATTTCACTGTGACAAATGCAGCAAAGGCCCCAGATGTAGGGTTTTGCCAAACATTGGTGTTTTTTTAAACCCAGAATATTATTGCAGTATTTCAAGCTTGTACTTCACAGTGACAATTGCAGAAAAGGACCCAGATGTAGGGTATTGCCAAAAATGGGTGATTTCTTTTTATTCCAGAATATAATTGCAGTATTTCAAGCTTGTACTTGACTGTCAAAAAAGCACATATGCTGTGCTGGTGCACTGATCTTATATAAAATGGCCATTGCCGCCCACCTAACTAACAGACGGATAAAAGTTATTTTTCTGTGTCGCTGGGCTCAGGGCACGGTAAAAAAAATTGTGCACTGCACCCACAAAACAAAATCGCTGTAGATCGCTGAGTTAACAAGCACTTCTGATAACAGATTCTTTCCTATTCTGTCCCTCACAGCAGCAGCATCCTCTCCCTACACTAATAAGAGCAGAGTGACGTGCAGCGCTACGTGACTCCAGCTTATATAGAGGCTGGGTCACATGCTACACTGGCCAATCACAGCCATGCTATTAGTAGGCATGGCTGTGATGGCTTCTAAGGGCACACGAGTTAAACGCTTGTTGATTGGCTGCTCTGCAGCCTTTCAATAAGTGCCATTAAATCACCGAACACTGAACTCGAACTTTAACTGAAAAGTCGAGTCCGGGGTCCAAAAATCCAAAAGTTTGGTACGAACCCAAACTTAATAGTTCGGCTTCGCTCAACCCTACAAAAGACGAATTCTTGTTTGTGACAATAGTTCTTGAACAGCATGAGGCACATAAATTATCAATATAGAAGTCCAGCAATACAGATAGCGAGCTTATACTAGAACAGGGTATCAATATGTATCAATAGATAGTCCAGCAGGGGTACCCTGTTTATTCATAAAGTAACTAAATTTAATAGGTAATTTCAGAATTTATATATACACAGACAAGACAGTACCATGCAAATGATCCATGTAGAGGCCAGAGTATGAAAACCTAAGATGCCGGTATACACAGCGGGGGGCCGGGGAAGATTGTCCCTAGCACTGATTCCCTGAACTGGTCCTCTGCCCAGGGACGTCTCCAAATGGTGGGGGCGCCCTGTCCCCGTACCTAGACTCAGACTCCTAGATATCCCTGGTGAGGTGAGTGGTGGATAGGGACGACATACGTGGTGTCTGACATGGAAAACAGGCACAGAAGAAAGGATAGGTTTAAAAGGTGTCCACTGTATACTACCCTCGTGGTATAACCAGGAGGTACATGGCACACCTAGAAGATAAAATACACAAACAAAACGCACAATTGGATATAGATATATTTAAGATAGGTATAAATGACCTACAGACCCCGACGCGTTTCGCCCATACGGAAGGTTCATCAGGGGGTTACGTGTAGTAGGCATGTAAAGATAACGGGACCGTTGCCAATGGTTATGGCCGCCCCGGTTCAGTGATGCGTGTGTGCATATACAACAGGAAAAAACAATCCTTTATGACACTGCAGACCCACAGTAATAGACCGATTGCCAAATGGCAGTTTACATACGATTATGGCAGTGTGATGAGAGAACTCGGCTGCCAGCATGCACACTGAAAAAATAAATAAATAGACAGATAAGACCCAGGTTAGTTCAGGTAGGATAACAAACAATAAGTGCCCATAGCGCTAAGTATTGAATGTAAATAGATACCTGAGGTAGGCAGTAAAATATTGCACACAAGGTCATTCCTGAGGAGGCTTATAGATAAGAGCATACGTAACTGGCTGAAGTGCAGCACGAAAGATATGCGTGCCCCAGTTTAATCACCCAGGATGCCGGGCTAACCAACCAGCGGATACCTAAAAAAATATATATATTGTATGTACCTCAACAAACACTCAGGGCTAAACATGCATTACAGATAATCAAGAAACATGGTCTGCTACTTACATGGTGTGGTCAGTGGTGTGGAATAATGGGTCTGAGGTGGTGATCCTCAGTTTAGCCCTCCCTTTTAAAATCCCGAATGCCCATACATAGGTGGATAGCTAATTAATTAAGGTGTGGCCAAGGGGGTGGCGCATGCCGGGGGGAGGCATGCTCAAGAATGAGATAGTGTAGTTAGTCATGACCGGCGGGCGCAAGATGGAGATGCCCCATACTATACTAAGTTGTTTGTAATCAGGCGTGCTTAGCCCGTACGCCGGTGTGCGTGTCAATATGGACCGCATACCGGAAGTGACATACCATCGGACCGGAAATGCGGTGTGTGCGTGTCAGCTTGACACGCACACTCACGCTGATGACTAACATGTAATAATACGCCGGAAACTAGGCCGTCCTGATGTATGGAGATAGTGGGGTGAGCATGTCGAAATGGAGATGCCCCATGCTGACCTTCGTTGTTAATGATCGGCCAGCATGTACGCTTGGCCCGCACGCCGGCATGCGTGTCAGCGTGGACCGCATATCGGAAGTGACGTACATGAAGTCACCATCAGACCGGAAGTGCGGGGTGTGCGTGTCAGCTTGACACGCACACTCCCGCTGATGCCTGCCAGATGATGATGCGCCGGAATCGAAGCTGTCCTGGTATATAGAGACAGTGGGTTAAACCTGTATGAATGGTCAACCAGTGCACCCATATGGTTGAGAATAAACCATGGTCCGGTAAGGCCAGGCCACACAGGTTAAAGGTGATGGGCAGAGATATGGGACATAAATAGAGTGGGGCATGAGGAATTCCGTGCCAGGAAAGATGCACACTGAGCTGTTACTGTACATGTATATAACTACTGAAAAACAGAAGGATATATATCCTGGGCTCCCCTAAAGATAACAAGGAAGCCCCTTACAGGGTATGTCACTGTAATAGACATCCCATTAAATGTAACATTCGGGTACTTTACGTACCCAGGCTATATGCCAAGGAATAAAAGATATTACTGAGGTCAGAATTGCAGAGGGGAAGGACCACCTGATAAGGGAGATTCCACTACGGAGACCAGAGCAGCGAAGAAAAGGGAAGTGAATGACAGAATGGAGCTCACCATTCATGTCATAGGACAAAAAGGGAAAATGAGCAGTTAAAGAAAGCAAGAAAAGGTCAAGCGCTCATTGAGTCCTCGGGGTGATTGGGAGCGAAATCTAAAAATCCACTCGCTCTCCTTCTGTAGGATACGTCTGTCCAAATCACCACCTCTAGGGGAGGGGGATATCAATTCGAGGACCATGAAGCGAAGGCAAGAGGGATCACCACCGTGGCAATCATTTACATGAGTAGCCACGGGTGTGGGTTCTTTTTTGATGACATCATTTACGTGTTCTAGGATTCTTCTCCTAAACTCACGTATCGTCTTACCAACGTAGTCCAAAGGACATGGGCACTGACAGAGGTAAACCAGCCCACTGGATAGACAATTGGCAAAGTCCCGGACCTGGAACGTTTGACCAGTGACTGAACAAATGACAGACTTGGTGGTTCGAATATATTGGCAGGCCTTACACCGCCCGCATTTAAATATGCCGATGGGTTTCCGGTTAAGCCAAGAGCCAGCCTTCTGAGGTGGTGAAAAATGGCTGTGAACCAGACGGTCCCTGAGGCTCCTACCTCGTCTATATGAGACCGATGGATATTTGCTTATAATATCTGATATATCAGCATCCATTTGTAGGATCGGCCAGTATTTCTGTAGGATTTCTCTAGTTTCACGGTTGGCGGCATCAAAATTGGCAACGATGCGTGCTGGTTGAGAATCATCAGAGGTACGTCTTCTTGGTACCAAGAGTTCAGTCCGTGGTCTGGTGGATGCATTCTGAAAAGCCTCCCGAAGAATACCCTTCGGATACCCCCTTGCCAAAAATCTTCCTTGAAGCTTCCCAGCCTCCTGAAAAAAGGAGGGGTCATTAGAGCAGTTTCTCCTCACTCTTAAGTATTGCCCCTTGGGTATACCTCGTCTGAGAGGGGCGGGGTGATAGCTGCTCCAGTGGAGAAGGGAGTTGGTGGCCGTGCTCTTACGATAGATATTTGTTGAAAGGCTGTCACCGACCTTAGTGACCCTTACATCTAGGAACGTGATGGATTCATAGTCCCATTCACATGTGAATTTAAGACCCACAGTGTTAGCATTAAGGTCCGTGACAAACCGTTTGAAACTGGGGGGATCACCCTTCCAGACTATAAAAACATTGTCTATAAATCTGGTCCAGAATTGGATGTAGTCAGCCCACCAGACGATGTGGTCCGGGAAAACAAGCGTGTCCTCCCACCAGCCCAGGAAGAGATTGGCGTATGTCGGAGCACAGGGACTGCCCATCGCCGTCCCCCTGAGCTGGTGGTAAAACCGTGCATTAAACAAGAAGTAATTGTGGTTAAGAGTGAACGACAAGAGTTCACGGATGAAAGCATTATGTAGAGAGCAATGGGTCCCTCTGGTTTTGAGATAGTGATCCACAGCCCTTAACCCATGCTCATGTGGTATAGAGCTGTATAGAGCCTCGACATCTATACTGCCGAGGATGCACGCTGGATCCAGATTCAAGGTATTGATTTTATTGAGGAAGTCCATCGTGTCCCTCGTATATGCGGGGAGGGACACGACGAACTCCCTCAGAATCTGGTCCAGATAGATGCCACTATTTTGTGTCAGGCAGTTGACGCCTGTTTTCCATGTCAGACACCACGTATGTCGTCCCTATCCACCACTCACCTCACCAGGGATATCTAGGAGTCTGAGTCTAGGTACGGGGACAGGGCGCCCCCACCATTTGGAGACGTCCCTGGGCAGAGGACCAGTTCAGGGAATCAGTGCTAGGGACAATCTTCCCCGGCCCCCCGCTGTGTATACCGGCATCTTAGGTTTTCATACTCTGGCCTCTACATGGATCATTTGCATGGTACTGTCTTGTCTGTGTATATATAAATTCTGAAATTACCTATTAAATTTAGTTACTTTATGAATAAACAGGGTACATAAATTATCAATGCATGATCGAGGACTATGTCAGCAACCTTTACAGTCAGTAATGCGCGGGCAGCAATTGCCTGCACACAAGAGGGGGCAACCCTAGCTACCACATCCAACTGTACCGAGTAGTAGCCTAGTGGGCGATGTTTACACCCATGCAATTGAGCCAACACACCTTTTGCATGTCCTATATTTTCATGGCAAAACAGATTAAAACCAAGATCATAGTTTGGTATTCCCAGGCACGATGTTGACACAATGGCAAGTTTTAATCCCTTAAAGCCATTAATAAAACAGGTTCTGTGTATGCGCCCGTCTCTACTGTCAGGGTCACTAGTTACAAGTCCTGATCTGCAAATATACTAACCACTCGGGCATGATATTTATCCACTGATTCATCAGGGCCCTGAAAGGCTTCTGGCAGTCCTGCTACCAACGGATTGCTAAATTTTTTTGCAACTTTCTTCACTCTCTTTAAAAACATCTCACCTGATTTTGCTAACCTCGTATTTGCTCCCTGTGGTACAGCTTCTATTTCTCCGTTAACTTCCGCTTCTTTAGTTACCTTATCCCCACCGTTTCCCTCTCTGCAACACCAGATGCATTACATTCCCTCGTGACTTTAGTCACCAATGGGAATGCTTCTACCACGGGGGCGGCTTTAGGACCAATTGTTCCACATTCTGGGCATTGTTGAACTTCATGTAAATGTAAATCACCACACTTACAAAACCACATCGCAGATCTCCACACCATGGATGGTTTACCCTCTTCTGAGGTTCCTACCACAGCATGCCACTGTCTTTCTTTCATTATTACATGCGCAACATACGGTACCATACCTTTGAGTGTCTAAATTGGGAGTGCTAGGAGCCGGAGTAGAAGCACTCTGGGGAGGGCTATATGGGATATCAGGAGGTGAATTTGCAGAGTTTCCTGATCTCCAGCATGACTTAGAAAACTCATCACGTGGAGTGTTACATCTTATGCAACGATTCCGAATAACAGGAATGCAGTCATCACACTCTCCGCATCTCCACCCTTCATCATCATCCATATAAGAGGGAGTCGAGGGGGTAGATGGCCCTGGGGACCGCCACATCTTTGTGCTTGTGTAATGTGGAGGCAGGGGCGGACACAGGCCAGCAAAGGGCCCCTGTGCAAAGTATGTACCTGCCCCCCCCCCCCCAAACCACACATACAAGTATAAACATATATGTGCAAATAAAAAACATATGTTTACAATATGTATATATATTCTTTTCATACTAGGTCAAGCATCTAACTCTGCCCAAAGCATAACTACAGTTGTGTTCCAAATTATTCAACCCCCAATGCTGTAAAGGGTTTTAGGGAATTTAGTGTACATTTGTAATTGTGTTCAAAATGAAATCTTACAAGGACTTTTTAAAGAACCAAATGCAACTAAAAGGACATCAATTGTTTTTGTAATACAGTATTAAATGTTTTTTTTTGTGATTTCTTCATTTACACAATTATTCAACCCCTTAAAGACGACCACTCTTATGAACAGAGGTTCATTCAAGTGTTTTCGATCAGGTATTGAAAACACCTGTGGATGTCAAGGAGCAGCAATCAAGCATAATAAGCACCAATTAGGCAGATTTAAAAGGACTGTGATACTCAGCTCCTTCTAGACATTTACTGGTGTGTTTACAAACATGGTGAAGTCAAGAGAATGGTCCAGGAAGACAAGAGAAGAGGTGATTTCTCTTCACAGGAAGGGCAATGGCTATAAGGAGATTGCAAAGATGTTAAACATACCAAGAGACACCATAGGAAGCATCATTCGCAAATTCAAGGCAAAGGGCACTGTTGAAACGCTACCTGGTCGTGGCAGAAAGAGCTACCTGAAGCGCAAAGTGGAGAAAAGTCCCCGTGTGACTGCTGAGGAACTGAAAAAAGATTTGTCAGATGTGGGTACTGAAGTTTCAGCTCAGACAATAAGGCACACACTGCGTAATGAAGGCCTCCATGCCAGAACTCCCAGGAGCACCCCTTGCTGTCTCCAAAGAAAAAGAAGAGTCGACTGCAGTATGCCAAAAGTCATGTGGACAAACCACAAAAGTTTTGGGATAGTGTTCTGTGGACTGATGAAACAAAATTAGAACTGTTTGGGCCCATGGATCAACGCTATGTTTGGAGGAGGAAGAACAAGGCCTATGAGGAAAAGAACACCTTGCCTACTGTGAAGCATGGTGGGGGGTCAATCATGCTTCGGGGCTGTTTTGCTTCTACAGGTACAGGGAAGTTTCAGCGTGCGCAAGGTACCATGAATTCTCTTCAGTACCAGGAGATATTGGATGAAAATGTGACGCAGTCCGTCACAAACCTGAGGCTTGGGAGACGTTGGACCTTTCAACAGGACAATGATCCCAAGCATACCTCCAAGTCCACTAAAGCATGGTTGCAGATTAAAGGCTGGAACATTTTGAAGTGGCCATCGCAGTCACCAGACTTAAATCCGATTGAGAACCTCTGGTGGGACTTAAAGAAAGCAGTTGCAGCGCGCAAGCCTAAGAATGTGACTGAACTGGAGGCTTTTGCCCATGAAGAATGGGCGAAGATACCCGTAGATCGCTGCAAGACACTTGTGTCAAGCTATGCTTCACGTTTAAAAGCTGTTATAACTGGAAAAGGATGTTGTACTAAGTACTAAGATTGAATGTCACTTGGGGGTTGAATAAAACTGATAATGGTGTGAGCACAGAAAAGACATTTGTGGTTATTTCATTATAAATGTTATGTTATATTTGTCTGACTTACAAGGGCCTTTTTGGTTTAATTGTAAACAAGATGACTGAAATGATCAAAATCAATGTCAAACTGGCCAAAACACTCAATTTCAGTGGGGGTTGAATAATTTTGAAAACAACAACTGTATACACACCCAGTCCCCTTAATGCCCCCACATAGTAATTATTCCCCCTTTGTGTCAGTACATAGTAGTTATGTCCAGATATGTCCCCCTCACAGTAGTAATGGTCAGATATGTGCCCCCTCACAGTAGTAATGGTCAGATCTGTGCCCCCTCACAATAGTAATGGTCAGATATGTGCCCCCTCACAGTAGTTATAGTCAGATATGTGCCCCCTCACAGTAGTAATGGTCAGATATGTGCCCCTCACAGTAGTAATGGTCAGATATATGCCCCCTCGCAGTAGTAATGGTCAGATATGTGCCCCCTCACAGTAGTAATGGTCAGATATGTGCCCCCTCACAGTAGTTATAGTCAGATATGTGCCCCCTCACAGTAGTAATGGTCAGATATGTGCCCCTCACAGTAGTAATGGTCAGATATGTGCCCCCTCGCAGTAGTAATGGTCAGATATGTGCCCCCTCACAGTAGTAATGGTCAGATATGTGCCCCTCACAGTAGTCATGGTCAGATATGTGCCCCTCACAGTAGTAATGGTCAGATATGTGCCCCCTCGCAGTAGTAATGGTCAGATATGTGCCCCCTCACAGTAGTAATGGTCAGATATGTGCCTCTCACAGTAGTCATGGTCAGATATGTGCCCCCTCACAGTTGTCATGGTCAGATATGTGCCCCTACCTGTAGTAATGGTCAGATATGTGCCCCCTCACAGTAGTTATGGTCAGATATGTGCCACCTCACAGTAGTAATGGTCAGATATGTGCCCCCTCACAGTAGTAATGGTCAGATATGTGCCCCCTCACAGTAGTAATGGTCAGATATGTACCCCCTTACAGTAGTTATGGTCAGATATGTGCCCCCTCACAGTAGTAATGGTCAGATATGTGCCCCCTCAAAGTAGTAATGGTCAGATATGTGCCCCCTCACAGTAGTTATGGTCAGATATGTGCCCCCTCACAGTAGTAATGGTCAGATATGTGCCCCCTCACAGTAGTAATGGTCAGATATGTGCCCCCTCACAGTAGTCATGGTCAGATATGTGCCCCTACCTGTAGTAATGGTCAGATATGTGCCCCCTCACAGTTGTCATGGTCAGATATGTGCCCCTCACAGTTGTCATGGTCAGATATGTGCCCCTACCTGTAGTAATGGTCAGATATGTGCCCCCTCACAGTAGTCATGGTCAGATATGTGCCCCTCACAGTAGTCATGGTCAGATATGTACCCCCTCACAGTAGTCATGGTCAGATATGTTCCCATTTGAAATAATAAAATTAGTTATACCACCACTACTAGTGTGTGTGCAGTGGTATCTGATTACACCCAAATTTAACAGATACATTTTGTAAACTGGGACTCATTAAAACGTAACCTTTACTAGGTCATTTAAAATAATATTTCGCACTGGGTGAGAGACGACAGTAACAATAAATTACCTCCACTATATCACATCATGTATTCTTAGATAAATGAAAAAAGGGTGGATCTCACCTCGTCTGAGCAGGATCCATATCCGTGGAGGAAGGTCCTGGCAGTTAGTAGTGCCTGTGACCGGGGTGACCAGGGTGCTTGTGTCGTAATTGGCACTACATCCACTCCTAATACACCCTATTATGGCTTTCCTGCCTTTCTAGGGGTCAGGGGCTGTTCTTATAGCCTGCCTACCACACATGGAGCACCCGCCCCGACAGGGGCGACCCCACACCGAACCTTTCCCTCAGTATGGGTCTAGTGTTCTATAAAGCCCTAATTACAACGCCCTACATGCCATGTTTCTGTCTTTCTTTCCAGACATCATCAGGGGACTTCACACATGTATTCAAGGGCAAACTACAAATAAAAATGACAGACATACACTCAATATAGGTCACAAATGGTTCTGAGTACCGCATATACAATAGCTTGTGAACAGACTCAGTGTACTTACTAGAGATCAAGGTGGTTTTAGCCTTGTATCATCAATCAGGATAGTGGGTGATTCTTATCCTCTCTGTATCATGGGAAGTGTCCCATGTCAGTCAGTGTCTCACCACAAATAGCAATGATTTGGGTGAGCACTGAATACTTGTTAGCCGCCTCCTCATATACCTCTACTCTCGGTGGGTGTATGCCCCCCTTGATTACTTGCCTCACCTTTTTGGGTCCATCCGAATGCATGTTACTCCACGTGGAACGCACGCCGCTTGCATGCGTTCCACCGGACCGGAAGCTCGAATCACATGGTGCGGGCTAACCGGAAGTGAGGTCGGGGCCTGCGTCAGAGCGTTGCCAGTTGCATAGCAACCTCCAGGCTCATAACGCACGGCCCGATCACAAGGCAAATGATGACTTGCCTACTCTTTATATATGCACAATCGCGTTCCGGATTTAAAATTAGCAGGACAACCAAGCACCTGCCATACCACTCAAAATACCAGCTGATACAAGGGCCAAGGAAACAAATATATATTTACTGGAGTACAGTAGCATCGCGTATTTGATACGCTTGCCCCCGTTAGTATTATAACCAATTCCACCATCAGGTCCCACATGCGACAGCACATGAGATCCAAAGGGGACCTAGACTACGTCATATTTAGTACAGTTGCTCCCGTTTGTATTCTGACCAAAGTCCACCATCAGATCCCATATGCTCACATTTTAAAGGAGAGCACATGAGATCCAAGGGGGGACTCCGCCAGTCACCACCCTTTTATTGCAACTTAAATCATATAAAGCAGCAATAGTTCTGTTGTTCATTTAAACCGGATGGGTGGACCGTTCTAAGATAGAAGATCCATTTCGCCTCGCATTGCAGGATCCTCTTATCAAAGTCGCCCCGTCTCGTTCCTGGCTTAATTTGTTCAATTCCCATGAAGGAAAGGCAATCCATTCTGCCATCATGTTCGGTGTTCACATGTCGTGCCACCGATGTATCTCTGCCATTTCTTATATCACTCAAATGCTCTCCTATTCTTCTCCTCAATTCTCTACCTGTCTTTCCGACGTATTCTTTTCCACATTTACATGTGATTTTGTAGACTAGTCCTATGCTTCTACAATTAATGATGTCCTTGACTATGTAGGATTTGCCGGTATTATTGCTCCTAAATGACCTTGCTTTGGTCATAAAGGGGCACGCCACACATCTTCCGCATTTAAAGTTGCCACTAATGCCTCTCTCAAGCCATGTCTTTTTCTGGGGCATTGGTGTATAGTGGCTATGTACCATCATGTCACGGATACTTCTGCCACGTCTATATGTGATGCTGGGGCGCCCCTTTATGGCCTTACAAATGTCAGGATCCATTAAAAGCACATGCCAGTGTGTAGATATGATGTCTCTAATTGCAGAGGAACATCCGTTGTATGTGCTAATAAAGCGGATCTCCCTGTTCTCACTGAAGCTACTGTACGTAGGGGTGTCTACTTGTGGGGTCAATAGAGACACTCTATCCTTATTCAGGGCCATCTGGTACGCTGGTGTAAGTATGCCTGCTGGATATCCACGCTCTAGAAATCGAGTTTTCAATTCACCCGCTTGTTTAATGAACTCTGAGCGCCTGGAGCAATTCCTCCTCAATCGTAAGTATTGACCTCTCGGTATTCCCTTCCTGAGGGGATACGGGTGGCTACTTTCCCACCTCAGGAGGGAATTTGTCGAGGTTGGCTTACGATATATGGATGTCTCCAGACGACCCATGTGATTTATGCTCACTCTGATGTCAAGAAAGGGGAGTTTTGATGGATCACATTCAGATGTGAAATGGAGACCTATCTCGTTTTGGTTTAGTTGTTGAACCCAAACCGAGAAGGTCTCCATACTTCCCTTCCAGATGACAAAAACATCATCAATGAAGCGCGCCCACTTTTGAACGCACTGTGACTCGATTGTGGACTCATCCCTGAATACTAAGGTGTTTTCCCACCAGCCCAGGAACAGATTTGCATACGATGGGGCGCAGGGACTCCCCATCGCGGTGCCCCTGAGCTGGTGGAAAAAACACCTATTGAATAAGAAGTAGTTTCTCTTCAATGAGAATTCCAACAATTCTAATACAAAGGCACTATGTGCCTGGAAGTGTCTCCCCCTTGAAGACAGAAAGTATGATACTGCATATAGGCCCCATTTGTGTGGGATAGATGAGTATAGTGCTTCAACATCTACACTCCCTAATATGCAGTCCTCATCTAACTGAATACCCTCTATCTGTCTAAGGAGGTCCCCGGTGTCTTTTACATGGGATGATAAGGAAAGGACAAATGGTGCCAGGATCTTATCTATGTACATTCCTAAATTTTGGCTCAGGCTATCAATGCCCGATACTATCGGGCGCCCTTTCAAGGGCTCGTAGCCTTTGTGTACTTTAGGGAGACTGTAAAAAGTGGCAATCTGAGGATATTCTGGGTACATGAAATCAAATTCTTCCTGACTGATGAGTTTGGCAAGTTTTGCCCTATCTAATATACTTTTAAGCTCTTTTTTATAGACGGGGGTCAGGTCACTCTGTAGGATTTCGTAACAATCCCGTGGGGCTAGTAAGTTCTCACACATCTCTTCATAGTTCTTTGTACTCAGGATGACTGTATTCCCACTTTTGTCCAAAGGCTTAATGACAATACTTTTGTTTTTGGACAAATTATCCAGTGCACACAGTTCATCCTGAGTACAATTTTGGGGTGCTGCATACAAGTGAGTAGTCTCCAGGTCTTTACTGACCAGTTTAAGAAATACGTCCACGCAGTTTGTTTCGCCTATGGGGGGTGCCCTCCTACTCTTATTTTTAAAAGATGTAAAGGGTCCTTCACCCAAAGCCGGTTCATTAGCCGCTGTCAAACTTTCTAGCAGTTTCACATTTTCACATCAGATATAATTTCTCTAGGGACTCTTTCTGCACTTAGTTTTTTCTCAATGTTGCAGAAATGCTTGTACCAGCGCAGTTTGCGCGCAAAGAGATTCAAGTCTACAACAGTTTTAAATGGATTGCATTTGGTTGATTTGGGACAAAGGAGAGACCCTTCTCTATGTAACGCACCTAGTTGATCAATTAGGATCTCAACTGCGGAAGCAATGGACATCCACTATTATCCCACCGCCCTTGTTTTTGGCTGTGGGATTCGCGGTTTCTCAGTATGTACCCCAGGCGTCTCTCTCAGTCTTGGGCGGAGAGTTTGGGGTAACAAAATCATTTACCGCTATCCATCTAATTAGTTTTACTGATGGAAAGGAAGGTCTCCCAGTATTACAGGAGTCACAAGTTAGTATAAGCTTGTGCACAGTTCAGAGATATTATCTAGTATGCGATAGGTTCAGAGTTAGTATATAGCATGTCCTCAGTTTAGTATATAGTATGCCATAGGTTCAGAGTTAGTTTATAGCATGTCCTCAGTTTAGTATATAGTATGCAGTAGGTTCAGAGTTAATATAGCATGTCCTCAGTTTAGTATATAATATGCCATAGGTTCAGAGTTAGTATGTAGCATGTCCTCAGTTTAGTATATAGTATGCCGTAGGTTCAGAGTTAGTATAGCATGTCCTCAGTTTAGTATATAATATGCCATAGGTTCAGAGTTAGTATGTAGCATGACCTCAGTTTAGTATATGGTATGCCCTAGGTTCAGAGTTAGTATAGCATGTCCTGAGTTCAGAGTTGGTTTGGGAATACCGCCTCACACCAGCAGGAACCACCCCACTCTGAGTTCCAGGACATTAATCAGAGCAGGTAACAGGCATATACTTGCTGTTAGTTGGTCCTGGCTAGGAAGCCAGCAGTGGGGAAGCCAGTGGCAAGCGATGAATAAGCGATGAACACTTAACCGTGCAAGAACCCAACGGACATGTTTCCTGTGATCGTGTAAGTTATCGGAATACACTAGTATATCATCAAGATAGATGATTACACATACGTCCAGTAGATCCCTAAAGATGTCGTTAATAAAATTTTGGAATGTGGCAGGGGCGTTGCACAACCCGAAGGGCATCACTGTATACTCGAAGAGTCCATACCGAGTGCGGAAAGCTGTCTTCCATTCATCACCTTTTCTGATCCTAATTAAGTTGTATGCGCCTCTCAAATCCAGCTTGGTGTAGATTGTTGCTGTTTGTAATCTTTCTATGAGTCCGGATATTAGCGGCAAGGGGTACCGATTTTTGATTGTTACTTTGTTCAAGGCTCTGTAATCTATGATGGGCCTTAGGCTTGAGTCTTTGTTTCTCACGAAGAACATCCCTGCTGCTGCTGGGGAGGTTGAAGGCTGAATAAAACCTTTTCGTAAGTTCTCTTCTAGGTACTGTTTGAGGTGAACAAGTTCTGGTTGTGCCAATGGATAAATTCTACCCGTGGGTATCTCACTACCCGGCAGCAAGTCTATGGGGCAATCGTAAGATCTATGGGGCGGAAGAGATTCCGCCTTCTTTGCGCTGAATACCTCAGCAAAGTCTGCGTATTGGCTGGGGACCTGGTTCACTCCCACGTGCATGAGAGATTTGAGAGGAAAGCAGGTCTCCATACAATAAGGTGACGTAAACTGAACTCTCCCCTGTTTCCATAGGAGGGTTGGCTAGTGTATTTGCAACCATGGAAACCCAAGAATCACGGGAAACAATGGAGAGTGTATGATATCAAGGGATAAGAATTCTGTGTGGTTATTTTCACATGTCACCATGAGGGGTTGAGTCTGACTGTGGATAGGACTAGAAGTGGTACCGTCAATGAAACTCACGGATATCGGAACGTTTTTTCTCATGTGGGGAATTTTATTTCGCTCAACCAGATGCATGTCGATAAAATTCCCCGAAGCTCCCGTGTCCACCATGGCTTCAACGATAATCCGGTTTTGGTCCCACTGTAAGGTGAGAGACGTGTATATGTGACCACCAGTACTATTTTTTGTACTGCCTAAGGTACAAGACGTGCTGCTCTTACCTTCGCACTTCTTACGTATCGCGGGGCATCCGTCAACGGTATGGTCAGCAGACGCACAGTATAAACAGAGGTTGAGGTTACGTCTCCTGGCTTTCTCTCTCTCGGTCAGAGGTCCTCGGATCGCCCCAATCTCCATCATCTCTACAGCAGGACCCTGGCTGGACGGTCTTGGGTTGGGTGTGAAGCCTGAGACTCTCTCGGCTCTGCGTTCCCTCAGCCGTCTGTCAATGGTGGTGGCCTTCTGCATCAAGGCATTAAGTGTAAGTGGTAATTCTCCTCGGGCTAATTCGTCCTTCAGGGCCTCGGAAAGACCTAGGCGGAACTGATTCCTAAGAGTGAGGTCATTCCATTCAGTCTCCCGGGCCCAGCGAGTGTATTCCGCAATAAAGTCCTCTACAGGTCGTCTCCCTTGTTTAAGGCTGCGTATAGCGGTCTCAGCGGTCAGCTGTTTACTATGGTCCTCGTAGAGAAGGGCCATTTTTTCAAGGAACAGAGGGAAGGATTCCAGGACTGGGTCTTCTTTTTCTAAATAAGTATTGGCCCATGCTCTGGGCTCCCCCCTGAGGTATGAGATCATGGTAAGTACTTTTGTTCTGTCAGTTGGGTAAGTCCGGGGCTGCAGCTCAAACATTAGTTTGCACGCGTTCAGGAAATCCCTGAACTGCCTTCGGTCACCCGAGAATAACTCAGGTGGGCTGACCTTGGGTTCTGGTCCATCACGGGGGTGTCCTGGCCCCTGAGTGACAAGTTGCCGTAGTGCCTGGTTTTCTAGCTGGAGATGTTGTACAGTCACATTGAGGGTCTCCACCCTCTTAGTGAGGGTGACGAGGTGACCTGCAACCTCCGCTGGATCCATGTGGGTTCCACTAATATGTAACGCACCTAGTTGATCAATTAGGATCTCAACTGCGGAAGCAATGGACATCCACTATTATCCCACCGCCCTTGTTTTTGGCTGTGGTAATCGCGGTTTCTCAGTATGTACCCCAGGCGTCTCTCTCAGTCTTGGGCGGAGAGTTTGGGGTAACAAAATCATTTACCGCTATCCATCTAATTAGTTTTACTGATGGAAAGGAAGGTCTCCCAGTATTACAGGAGTCACAAGTTAGTATAAGCTTGTGCACAGTTCAGAGATAGTATCTAGTATGCGATAGGTTCAGAGTTAGCATATAGCATGTCCTCAGTTTAGTATATAGTATGCCATAGGTTCAGAGTTAGTTTATAGCATGTCCTCAGTTTAGTATATAGTATGAAGTAGGTTCAGAGTTAATATAGCATGTCCTCAGTTTAGTATATAATATGCCATAGGTTCAGAGTTAGTATGTAGCATGTCCTCAGTTTAGTATGTAGTATGCCGTAGGTTCAGAGTTAGTATAGCATGTCCTGAGTTTAGTATATAATATGCCATAGGTTCAGAGTTAGTATGTAGCATGACCTCAGTTTAGTATATGGTATGCCCTAGGTTCAGAGTTAGTATAGCATGTCCTGAGTTCAGAGTTGGTTTGGGAATACCGCCTCACACCAGCAGGAACCACCCCACTCTGAGTTCCAGGACATTAATCAGAGCAGGTAACAGGCATATACTTGCGGTTAGTTGGTCCTGGCTAGGAAGCCAGCAGTGGGGAAGCCAGTGGCAAGAAGGTAGGCAGTCCTCCACGATGTTGTTAGAGATCCAGGTCTGGATATGTGGACGGAGTCCTCAGATGCAATGAAGCTAGCAGGGTGCGCACTCCATTAGTGGAACACCCTGCTTAGCACCTGTCTTCTATTTAAGGGCCGGACGGTAAGTGGGCGGAGTCACAGGACGGGCCAGCGGCCACTGCGTTGCACGCTGGAGCGCAAGCCAGCGTAACAACACAGGCGGTCGCTGCTTTCCGCGCTGGAACGCAAGCCAGCGTATCATCGCAGACAGCCGGTGCGTGCCACGCTGGAGCGCAAGCCAGCGTATCGTCACAGGGAGCCGCTGCGATCCAGGCTGTACTGTTACACTCGAGGACCTTAGTTTCTGTAATTGATAGGGGATGATCTGACAGGTTGATTATTTTGGGGCCGGCACTATTGCTGCTCCCTGATGCTGTTGTGGTGCTCGATTTCGTAGGGGGTATGTCGAGCCCTGGTCTAAAAAACTTTGTCCAGCCTTATTATAATATCCCCCTCGGTTGTTTTTCTCTTCTAAAGTCAGTAAAATTATTTTGGTTCACACAGCTCACTGTCCGTGCATTCATTCTTGTGTGCTTCACTGTATCCCAACGGACTCCCTCGGGTTCACCTCTTACATAATGGCAGTAGAAACATTACTTCTAGAGGAGCACACAGAACATTGTGGAGCTATCATATGATGACACATGAAGTGCTCACAGGTCCACACTTTGGAAGATTAATGTGCTCATAGTAACAGAGTAAGATAGTAACATGTGGGGAATTGGGTCAGCACAACCTGTATGTGGTGCACATCACTATGGCGAAATACATATACAAACGGAAAATACAAATGTGATAGCACTCTACATCCAGCAATTTGCCTCCATGCTGGATGAGGCATTGGTGTACATTTTGGCCAAAGCGTAGTAAGCCACTAACCACGTCAAGGTCGCCTCTATTTGAGTGGTCCCTAACACTAGTTCCTACCTGTTTATGGGCCATGACAGCCACACAAAATCCAGGGAATGCAGGTCAGCGTGCAAGCCAAGTACACTCTGCTTTTAACCCCGTCCGGTGCCATTACAGCTTTCATCGGATCCAGGGATGCAAGTACCAGCATGCACGCTGAGCCCACCATATACTTCTCCTGGAGCCAAATGGCTACTGGTAGGTTCTATATAAGCAGACTCAGTTTTATACTGACTTTAAAACCAGCCTCCAGGACAGATTGACTGGTCAGGTGTGCAATGACTCCAAGGAGATCGCCACGCCTCCAATATATACTACAAAGAAAAAATGTGGGGAATTGGGTCAGCACAACCTGTATGTGGTGCACATCACTATGGCGAGATACATATACAAACGGAAAATACAAATGTGATAGCACTCTACATCCAGCAATTTGCCTCCATGCTGGATGAGGCATTGGTGTACATTTTGGCCAAAGCGTAGTAAGCCACTCACCACAACAAGGTCGCCTCTATTTGAGTGGTCCCTAACACTCGTTCCTACCTGTTTATGGGCCATGACAGCCACACAAAATCCAGGGAATGCAGGTCAGGCTTACTACGCTTTGGCCAAAATGTACACCAATGCCTCCTCCAGCATGGAGGCAAATTGCTGGATGTAGAGTGCTATCACATTTGTATTTTCCGTTAAGATAGTAACATAGTAACATATTATATAAGGCCGAAAAAAGACATTTGTCCATCCAGTTCGGCCTGTCATCCTTCAAGTTGATCCAGAGGAAGGCAAAAAAACAACCTGTGAGGTAGAAGCCAATTTTCCCCACTTAAGAAGGAAAAAAATCCTTCCCGACTCCTTTCAGGCATCAGAATATCTCCCTGGATCAACGACCCCTCTCTAGTAGCTATAGCCTGTAATATTATTACAGAAATACATCCAGGCCCCTCTTGAATTCCTTTATTGTACTCACCATCACCACCTCCTCAGGCAGAGAGCTCCATAGTCTCACTGCTCTTACCGTAAAGAATCCTCTTCTATGTTTGTGTACAAACCTTCTTTCCTCCAGTAGAGATGGCCCGAATAGTTTGCCGGCGAATAGTTCCCGGCGAACATAGCTTGTTCGCGTTCGCCGCGGCGGGAGAACATATGCAATGTTCGGTCCGCCCCCTATACATCATCATTGAGTAAACTTTGACCCTGTACCTCACAGTCAGCAGACACATTCCAGCCAATCAGCAGCAGACCCTCCCTCCCAGACTCTCCCACCTTCTGGACAGCATCCATTTTAGATTCATTCGGAATCTGCATTCTCAGTGAGAGGAGGGACAGTGCTGCTGCTGCTGCTGCTGATTCAATAGGGAAAGCGTTAGCTAGGGCAGTGTTCTGTGTCCACAGACTCATCTGCTGTAAGGACAGCGTCCTGACAGCACCCCAAAAAGCCCTTTTCAGGGCTGGTACATCAGACTGCTTTTTTTATTTTATTTTATATAACATATATTGCAGTTGCCTGCCCGTGTGTGAGAGGCTGCAGGCTCAGTCACAGACAGTACTGTGTGCACACCATTCATACAGGGTGTGACAGAAGATACCTTGCAGATAAAAAAAATTCTATTTAATTTTTTTCTGTGATCTAATCCAATTTGCAAGCCTGTGTGTGTCAGGCCAACACAGACTGTATTGTGGTCACTGGCTAGTGGTTAGGCCTCCACTTATACCGTTACAGGGTGTCATTTACTCACAAATACCTTGCAGATAAAAAAAATATATATTTAATATTTTTCTGTGATATAATAACAGTTGCAAGCCAGTGTGTGTCAGGCCCACACAGACTGTACTGTGCCCACTGCCCACCACTTATATAGGGTGGCACAGTACCTTGCACGCATAGTAACACTTATCTAATAAAAAATGACAGGCAGAGGCAGGCCACGCCGCAGGGGCCGTCGTGTTCGTGGTGCTGTGATTTCCACTGGCCCTGGAATAATGCCCAGTGTTCAGAGGCCACGTACCCTGAACCCAAAAAATTCTGAGAAAATAGTTGACTGGCTTACACAGGACACCCAATCTTCAACAGCTTCCGCTAAGAACCTTGACGCACCATCCTCCTCCAGCTCAGCTTTGGTCACCTGCTCTAAAGTTACCACTCTCCCGCCCGCCGCCACCACCACCACTACCACCACAGCCACCACACCCGCTTCACTTGATCCCTCAGAGGAGTTATTTACACATCATTTGGATGAAATTAGTGATGCGCAACCATTATTGCCAGAGGATGGAGATAACAGGGATATATCTCAGTCAGGCAGCATTACACACATGGACGTACAGTGTGATGATGATGATGATGATGTTGTACCTGCTGCTGCTTCCTTTGCTGAGGTGTCAGATACAAGTGAAGTGGTTGATGATGACGATGTGTCCGTGGATGCCACGTGGGTGCCTGCTCGAAGAGAAGAAGAAGAGGGGGAAAGTTCAGAAGAGGAGACAGAGAGAAGGAGGAGACGAGTTGGAAGCAGGGGGAGGTCGTCGCAAGGAGCTAGTGGCACAGTCAGACAGCATGTATCGGCACCCGGGGTCAGCCAGACAGCACGCCAATCAACACATGCTGCTGCCACCACCAGAATGCCGTCATTGCAAAGCTCAGCAGTGTGGCATTTTTTTTGTGTGTCTGCCTTTGACAACAGCGATGCCATTTGCAACCTGTGCCAAAAGAAACTGAGTCGTGGGAAATCCAACACCCACCTAGGTACAACTGCTTTGCGAAGGCACATGATCGCACATCACAAACGCCTATGGGATCAACACATGATGACGAGTAGAAGCAGCACACAAGCTCAAAGCCACCATCCTCCTCCTGGTCCAGCATCTTCAGCCACGTCAACCACTGCTGTCCTCTTTGCCCCCTCTCAACCAACCGCCACTCTGCCTCTCACCTTCAGCAGTTCCATCTCATCTGCCCACAGTCAGGTGTCTGTAAAGGAAATGTTTGAGCGTAGGAAGCCAATGTCCCAGAATCACCCCCTTGCCCGGCGTCTGACAGCTGGCTTGACGGAACTCTTAGCCCGCCAGCTTTTACCATACCAGCTGGTGGAGTCTGAGGCCTTCAAAAAATTTGTCGCTATTGGGACACCACAGTGGAAGGTACCCGGACAAAATTTTTTTTCAAAAAAGGCAATCCCAAACCTCTACTCAGTGATTGAAAAGGAAGTCATGGCATCTCTGGCATACAGTGTTGGGGCAAGGGTCCATCTGACCACTGATACCTGGTCTTCAAAGCATGGTCAGGGCAGGTATATCACCTACACTGCGCATTGGGTCAACCTGCTGACGGCTGACGAGCATGGAATGCGTGGCTCTGCAGCGTAGATGGTGACACCGCCACGACTTGCAGGCAGGCCTAATGCCACCTCCTCTACTCCTCCTACTCCATCCTCTTCCATAACCTCCTCGGCTGAGTCCTCTTCTGCTTCGGCGTCTGGCTGCACATCAACTGAATCCCCCCAGCTCCCCAGGGGCTATTCCACATCCCGGATACGACAGTGTCACGCTGTCTTGGGGTTGACTTGCCTTAAAGCAGAGAGCCACACCGGACCAGCACTCCTGTCCGCCTTGAACGCACAGGTGGATCAGTGGCTGACCCCACACCAACTGGAGATCGGCAAAGTGGTGTGTGACAATGGAAGCAATTTGTTGGCGGCATTGAATTTAGGCAAGTTGTCACATGTGCCGTGCATGGCACATGTGTTGAATCTCATTGTACAACGCTTTGTGTCTAAGTACCCAGGCTTACAGGACGTCCTCAAGCAGGCCAGGAAGGTGTGTGGCCATTTCAGGCGTTCCTACACAGCCATGGCGCACTTTTCAGATATTCAGCGCCGAAACAACATGCCAGTGAGGCGCTTGATTTGCGACAGCCCGACACGTTGGAATTCAACACTCCTAATGTTCGACCGCCTGCTCCAACAAGAAAAAGCCATCAACGAGTATTTGTATGACCGGGGTGCTAGGACAGCCTCTGCAGAGCTGGGAATTTTTTTGCCACGTTACTGGACGCTCATGCGCAATGCCTGTAGGCTCATGCATCCTTTTGAGGAGGTGACAAACCTAGTCAGTCGCACTGAAGGCACCATCAGCGACCTCATCCCATTTGTTTTCTTCCTGGAGCATGCCCTGCGAAGAGTGCTGGATCAGGCTGTAGATGAGCGTGAAGAGGAAGAGTTGTGGTCACCATCACCACCAGAAACAGCCTTGTCATCATCGCTTGCTGGACCTGCGGCAACGCTGGAAGAGGAGTCTGAGGAAGAGGAGTCAGAGGAGGAATGTGGCTTTGAGGAGGAGGAAGACCAACCACAGCAGGCATTCCAGGGTGCTCGTTGTTGTCACCTATCTGGGACCCGTGGTGTTGTACGTGGCTGGGGTGAAGAACAGACCGTCAATGACATCAGTGAGGACGAGGAACGGGAAATGAGTAGCTCGGCATCCAACCTTGTGCAAATGGGGTCTTTCATGCTGTCATGCCTGTTGAGGGACCCTCGTATAAAAAGGATGAAGGAGAACGACCTGTACTGGGTGGCCACGCTACTAGACCCCCGGTATAAGCAGAAAGTGCCGGAAATGTTACCAACTTACCGAAAGTCAGAAAGGATGCAGCAGTTCAAAACAAAACTAAAAAATATGCTTTACACAGCTTATAAGGGGGATGTCACAGCACAACGGGAATCTAACAGGGGAAGAGGTGAAAGTAATCCTCCTCCTACCACGACCACGGCGGCAAGGACAGGACGCTTTACAGATGTGTTGTTGATGGAGGACATGCAGAGCTTTTTCAGTCCTACACATCGCCACAGCCCTTCGGGATCCAGCCTTAGAGAACGACTCGACCGACAGGTAGCAGACTACCTCGCCTTAACTGCAGATATCGACACTCTGAGGAGCGATGAACCCCTTGACTACCGGGTGTGCAGGCTTGACCTGTGGCCTGAGCTATCCCAGTTTGCGATAGAACTTCTGGCCTGCCCCGCTTCAAGTGTCCTGTCAGAAAGGACCTTCAGTGCAGCAGGAGGCATTGTCACTGACAAAAGAAGTCGCCTCGGTCAAAAAAGTGTTGATTAACTCACCTTCATTAAGATGAATGAGGCATGGATCCCGAAGGGACTGACAGTGGGGGATACGTTTGACTAACAAAGGGCCTGATGACATGCCTTGGCCTCAAAATGGTCCCCACGCTGCTGTATTTAATGTTTGCATACCGGATGACTTTCGTGAATTCTCCGCCACCAACTAGGGTTCAAGCCGCAATGTTTTAGTCACCTTTCTGCCTTGAAAACATAAATTTTTCCGGCCACTGCTACAACAGCGGCTGCAACAATAACATTATTTTTCAGGCATGTGTACATGCCTAATTTTTCTGGCCTCTGGTGCTGCACTGTGGCTGCAAAAAAAAAAAAAAAGGCACATACAAGTGTCAATTCCCCTTCGTGATCGTTACCTTGTTGTGGTGAAGGGGCTTGCGTATCACAATGAAGCACATCATCACCTCTATGAGTGTGTTGGCAATGTTGCCACACCCCAGATGATAAGGCCGCTGCTTCATTATGATCAGACCAAAAGCGATCGGCTGGATAATTTTTCATAGAAAAACCTTACATTTTTTAATATTTTTTTTTAAGTTGTATGGGTGGGTTTTTAATACATAAAATAAAAAAATCATAATAAAGTCTCTTAATAGTTTATTAGAAATAATGCAGACAATTAAAAAAATCCCCATCAATTCCAATACAAAGCAAGTACACAGCTCAGAACTAAATTATTCCAGGATGTCGTAATAGTTTGTTAATTCGACAATGGTTAATCAATTCGACACACGTCCCCGGATAGGGGACGTAACAGAGATTAAACTGATAGGAATAGTACTAATTAAGACACCACTCATATAGGGTGTCACAGCACATTGCTCCGTGCATGCGCAGTGCCCCAACTTGGGAGTAAGAGGACCGACCAAGCTGCTTTTTCGATCTCCCGGTTCCTAAAATCAATTCATTTTGGTGTATCAGAGTTTGGTCTGTCACTGTGAAGGCAGTCGAAGGTACCCGGCCTAAAAATTTTTTCACAAAAGGCAATCCCACCCTGATATGGGACGTAACAGGTATTAAACTGATGAGAATAGTACTACAGAAAATACCACTCATATCGGGTGGGGCAGTAAATTGCACGGCGCAGGCGCAATGACCGTGGCGTGGATTCAAACAAAGGGGAGGGAGCCAGCATTTTTTAAACCATCTCCCCGTTTGAAAAATCAATTTAATAAATGGACCCCAGATTAGGGACGTAACAGGGATTAAACTGATGAGAAGAGAGAACTACAGAAAATACCACTCATATCGGGTGGGGCAGTAAATTGCACGGCGCAGACGCAATGACCGTGGCGTGGATTCAAACAAAGGGGAGGGAGCCAGCATTTTTTTAACCATCTCCCCGTTCGAAAAATCAATTTAATAAATGGACCCCAGATTGGGGACGTAACAGGGAATAAACTGATGAGAAGAGAGAACTACAGAAAATACCACTCGTATCGGGTAGGGCAGTAAATTGCACGGCGCAGACGCAATGACCGTGGCATGGATTCAAACAAAGGGGAGGGAGCCAGCATTTTTTTAACCATCTCCCCGTTCGAAAAATCTATTTAATAATGGACCCCAGATTGGGGACGTAATAGGGATTAAACTGATGAGAAGAGAGAACTACAGAAAATACCACTCGTATTGGGTGGGGCAGTAAATTGCACGGCGCAGGCGCAGTGACGTGGTGTGGATTCAAACAAAGGGGAGGGAGCCAGCATTTTTTTAACCATCTCCACGTTCGAAAAATCTATTTAATAAATGGACCCCAGATTGGGGACGTAACAGGGATTAAACTGATGAGAAGAGAGAACTACAGAAAATACCACTCATATCGGGTGGGACAGTAAATTGCACGGCACAGACGCAGTGACCGTAGATTCAAGCAAAGGGGAGGGAGCCAGCGTTTTTTTAACCATCTCCCCGTTCGAAAAATCAATTCAATTCACCTTTCGGGGACCCTTGGTGTTGTACGTGGCTGGGTGGAGGAAGAAACCTTCAATGACATCAATGGGACATGGCTAGCTTGGTATCCAACCTTGAACAAATGGGGAGTTTGCGGTTGGGCAAATGGACTGTTTGCGGTTGTTTGCGGTGCATTAAAATTCGAGTTTGGTCTGTCAATGTCTGTGAAGCGGGCGTAACCCTTACACTACCTGATCGATACAATATCATACCTGATCGTATACACACACTGGATGTTTTAAACCACGTTGTTCAAAAAAAAATTGGATTGTTAGGTGATTTATGCCCTTTATGGATTAAAATCCAACTCTGCGTCAACTATGTAATTTTCCATGGGAGTTTTGCCATGGATCCCCCTCCGGCATGCCACAGTCTAGGTGTTAGTCCCCTTGAAACAACTTTTCCATCACTATTGTGGCTAGAAAGAGTCCCTGTGGGTTTTAAAATTCGCCTGCTTATTGAAGTCTATGGCGGTTCGCCCGTTCGCGAACATTTGCAGAAATTCGCGTTCGGTGTTCGCGAACGGAAAATTTTATGTTCGCGACATCACTATATACAACATCTGGATTAGTCAGTGTGCAATTTAAGCTAGAAATACACCCATCATTTTCTGGGGTTTTAAAAACACCCTTTTTTGCCAAAAAACACTATTTTCAGGCCTTGCAGCATCAGCACGTGTGAAATTACAGGCTTATATACTGCTGTCAAATTCAGTTGTTAAACTAACACTCGTTTGGGCAAAAAATTTAGTTGGCAGCCTCTGATGCAGATGTCATTGTGAGATACACCCTTAATACATTTAGATTCAGAGATTTGAAATACTGCCATTTGGTGCACCAATGTTTAATTCAGGCCTACAGTGGTTCAGGCCGTGTGAGATACACCCTTTACATACAGGGGTTTGATTCAGGCATTTGAAATACAGCCATTTTGGGCAAAGAAATCTTTAATTCAGGCCTACAGTGGTTCAGGCCGTGTGAGATACACCCTTTGCATACAGGAATTTGATTCAGGCATTTGAAATACAGACATTTTGGGCAAAGAAATCTTTAATTCAGGCCTACAGAGGGTCATGCCATGTGAGATACACCCTGTATTTACAGGGCTTATATTCTTTAATTAATATAACACCTTTTTTGGGGCAAAATACACAATATTTCAGGCCTTGCAGCATAAGCACGTTTGAAATTCCTGGGTTATATACTGCTGCCATATTGAGTTATTAAACAAACACCCGTTTGGGCAAAAAAAGTTTATTTGGCAGCCTTTGCTGCATATGTCACTGTGAGATACACCCTTAATACATTTGGGTTAGATTCAGAGATTTGAAATTCCGCCATTTGCTGCACCAATATTTAATTCAGGCCTACAGTGGTTCAGGCCGTGTGAGATACACCCTTTACATACAAAGGTTTGATTCAGGCATTTGAAATACAGCCATTTTGGGCAAAGAAATCTTTAATTGAGGCCTAGTCTGGTTCAGGCCGTGTAAGTTACATCTATGTTCCAGCAGAAAGAAACCCCTAAAATCACAATTTAATAATATACGTCCACTGCGCCCTCGTCTCCATCCTCCAATATGCCGCCCTTCTCTCAATCTGTACCCTCTTTTTAGAGAAGACCCAGGCCCCCTACCAGCTACGGGAACGGGGACGGGTGGACAAAGTATAACAGACGGTTTACAAATTATTATCCTTACCTCCCGTACTTTGAGTGCAGTAGAGATTGATGTGTTGAAAAGGGGTCTATCATTTGTAACAACCACTAATTTCTGCCTTTTCAGCTGGACTAAAGATCTACAATTATTTGGTAGATGTCTGAAAGAAATTTTTCAAACACTCTAACAGACAAACATGTGAGAGTTTGGAACATGATGTATTGGACTATGCTGTTTTCCAAACCCTGATGGACCTCGAGGAGGAGGGAAGACGAAATCCAGGTCAGGGCCCATATACTGACCTGAAACAAAAGAGTAAAAGGACGCCCCCTCCGTTTAACTATGAATGCAAAGACATCTTTCTCCAAATGGTGACCTCGGACTTGGAGAAGTTCGAGATTATGCATCCCGATAAATATAATCTTTCACAAACAGAGATGCATGCATTACAGTCATTGGAACGTGATAAATCACTAATCATTAAACCCTCTGACAAGGGAGGCAACCTGATGATATTAGACTAATCACTGTATGTCCGAATGTGTATGGATCTACTCAAGGACAAAGGGGGATATAGTGTACTGCCAGTGAATCCCACTACACAGTTTAGGATGGAGCTTAGGAGCATCTTGGATGAAGGTATTCGTGATAAGGTGATTTCCCCGGCGGAGTATGATTTTCTTCTTCCCAGCTTTCCCTGCATTGCTTTTTATGGACTACTCAAAGTCCATAAAGGGACCAACCCACTGAAGGGTAGACCAATTATTTCGGGGGTGGATTCCCTCACTCAGAATAGTGGCATATATGTCGACCGTGTTTTGAGCCAGTTCGTCGTGTCCCTACCAGCATACACGAGGGACACGATGGACTTTCTCAATAAGATTGACACCATTAGTCTTGACCCCGGATGTCTCCTAGCGAGTATTGACATTGAGTCTCTCTACAGTTCAATACCGCATGAAAGAGGGCTCCGTGCGGTGGAATACTTTCTTAAGACTAGGGGGATACACTGTAATGCTCATAATGGTTTTATCCTGAGGCTTCTTGAATTCATACTGACCCACAACTTTTTTATATTCAACAAGCGTTTCTTCCATCAGCTCAGGGGGACGGCGATGGGGAGCCCCTGTGCCCCTATCTACGCCAACCTCTTCCTGGGCTGGTGGGAAGACACCTGTATCTTTCCAGACCAGGCAATGTGGTGGACAGACAAAATTATTGTCTGGACACTTTATATCGACGATATTTTTCTGGTCTGGAAAGGTGGGTCAGATGAATTCAATAAGTTTGTGACTGAGCTTAATGACAATCAAATCGGCCTCAGATTCACATTTGAGATTGATCCTAAGACGATCGCCTTTCTGGATGTCCGTGTTACGATTACTGGTGACAAACTGACTGCTGACATCCATAGAAAGGCGACCGCCACTAATTCCCTTTTACACTGGGAGAGTCATCACCCCGTGCCCCTTAAACGGGGGATACCGAGGGGACAATATCTCCGTGTACGACGGAATTGCTCGGATAATCAAACTTTTTACAATGAAGCTAAGAAGCTGCAAATGAGGTTTAGAGAGAGGGATATCCTCAGAGGCATCTCAATGAAGCCTTCAAAAATGTAGCACACCAGGATCGAACCAGCCTTCTAGTCCCAAAACGTAGAGATCAGGACAAGATTCAACCACCCCGAATTATATCAACCTATGGCTCAGCTAATGAGCAAGTCATGATGACACTTAATAGATATTGGCCCATATTACGGGTGGACCCAGATCTATGTGACATCCTGACGGAAACCGAGTGTCAGCTATAGACGTGGTAAAAGTCTTAATGACCGCCTTGTCCACAGCCACTATACCCCTCCTATTAGGGAAGGTACGTGGCTTGACCGCAAACCGGCAGGGATGTTTAGATGTTGATCATGCAAAGCTTGCAAGTACATCTCAACCTCTAAGAGAATAACATGTACGGTCACTGGACAAGTGTTTAAAATCAGGGATTTCTGTAACTGTCGTAGCAGGGGGGCAATATACATTTGCCAGTGTCCTTGTCCAAAGGACTACATAGGCAAGACAATCAGAGAGGTACGGAGGAGAGTATGCGAACATGTAAATGATGTCATCAAAAAGAATATCACTCCAGTAGCCTCACATGTCAATGAAATTCACGGGCGGAACCCCGGATGCTTGAAATTCTCTGTCTTGGAACTGGTCCAACCGTCACCTAGGGGCGGGGACTGGGACAGGAAAATATTACAGAAAGAATGTACATGGATCCATCGTTTTAGATCCCAGGCCCCTTTGAGCATAAATGAAAGATTGACCTTCTCCTGCTTCTTATGAGTGTGGCTGTCCCTGTGATGTTCTTATCTGTCTGACGGCTTAGCTTTATGGTGACCTCTGAAGTGTTTGCAAAAATTAGGCCTTATGCGTGAAGCATTAAAATTGATATATCGGAATGGACATTAGTGACCCTTTATTATGTCATTGTCCTGAGACGACCACGGACCGTGGATCATCTTCAGAAAATTACACATTTGTGGCATAACTGTAGTATAATTGTATTTAAACTATTTTGTGATTTTGCACCAGACCTTGGGATCACATGACCGCTTATATACCATGTTGATCTGCGCCTAAACAACTGGGGCTTGATCTGTGACTGTACCTTTCCCCTTGACATCATATTCTTATAAATAGGTACTGCCTACATGTTCAATAAATCATTAAAAGCATGTGGCATGAAGTATACAGACAACAGGAGCTGTATCTGCGGCTTACCAACGGGATTATATATGGGTCATGTGATCGGGACATGCCACTGGGGGTTTTCTGCATACCGGATGTATGATTTGGAACGCAAAGCGTTCCACAGACCGGAACTGAAGGTTTCTGCATACCGGATGGATGATCTGGAGCATGATACGCTCCAGGGACCGGAACCTGTCCACTGGGACCGGAAATCACCTTCTGGAACGTATATACGTTCCAAAGACAGGAACTGGGGGTGTCTGCATACCGGATGGATGATCAGTAGCGCGATGTGTTCCAGGAACCGGAACTGGTCTCCTGTGGACCGGAAATCGTCTCTTGGAACGCATGTGCGTTCCAATACCGGGAAGCCCTGCTATCCACCAATCATCTCGGTGGCGCTAATTGGTAGCGCTTTAAATACACCTGCAGTATGTCAGTAGATCGCCTACTAGGGGGAGCATTAATCGCAGGGAGGCCTTCAAGATGTAAGTTGAATTGTTCACATACCTTGAATGGATTGGTGTAACCTTTTTTATGTATCTGTGTCGACCCTGTCTTTTAATCCTAGTGTGGGTCTTAGCAAGACTTTTTCACAGTGGGAAGACAGGAACGCTGTTTGGTTAGGGTGTATCATACCTTCTAACTTTGAGTGTGCACTACACTATAGTGAATTCAATATATATCACTATTGGACACCGTACTGATGTAGGTATATGATTATTTTTGCCCAACTGGATGTGGAATACACCTTTATTTGGCCTCCAGGACTTGTGACCGCAGCACGACATTATAGCCACACATGACATCTGTGGTTGTGGCTGGTTTGGAACGGTGCTACACTTTATGTGGATTGGTCTTAGAACGGCACCCCCTGTATAAACTATATGTAGAGCGATTATCTGGTTATGTAACCTGGCTATGATCCAGTATATATTGTGTTACTGTCACGGAACCATGAACCAGACGTACAACAAGAGATAAGTGAAAATAAGAAGGCTTTATTGAAAATAAAGCTGTAAAGCAAAAGTCCAAACGGATGGTGAAACCGAGCAGAGTCTTTGCGAAGCCAGAGGTCAGGAACCAGAAGGGTAGTCAGACGAAGCCAGGATCAGGAACCAGCAGGGTAGTCAGACGAAGCCAGGATCAGGAACCAGCAGGGTAGTCAGACGAAGCCAGGATCAGGAACCAGCAGGGTAGTCAGACGAAGCCAGGATCAGGAACCAGAAGCAGCAGCAGTCTAGAAGCATGTGAACACAGGAGGACCAAGCAAGGAACTGAAGCTACAGACCTCCTATATATATGAGCTAGGCATCCAGCTCCTCCCAGGGGAAGGAGGAGCCGCAGGGTGGAAGGCTACAAGAAACCCAGAACCCAAGATGGCCGCCAGCACATGTCAAACGAAGGAGAGCAGCAAGCAGGTAAGACCATGACAGTACCTCCCCCTCAAGGGCCCCTCCTCCGCGGAGCACAAAACGGTTTCTGAGGGAAGCGTGCGTGGAAGGCTCGGAGCAAGGCAGGAGCATGGACATCTGCGGAGGGAACCCAGGAACGCTCCTCTGGACCATAACCACGCCAATGGACCAAAAACTGCAACCGACCGCGGACCAGGCGTGAGTCCAGGATATTGCTCACCTCATATTCCTCACGATTGCCCACTTGGACCGGACGAGGCCGAGGAACCGAGGAAGTGAAACGATTACACACCAGTGGCTTCAACAGGGAGACATGAAACACGTTGGAGATCCGCATGCCAGGAGGAAGCGCAAGGGCATAGGCTACCGGGTTTACCCTGCGAAGCACTCGGAAGGGACCAACAAAGCGAGGCGCCAGCTTGGGAGTGGGCACTCGAAGGTTGAGGTTGCGGGTGGACAACCATACACGGTCTCCGACCTGGTAGGAAGGAGCAGGCGCTCGTCTGCGATCAGCCTGGAGTCTCTGGCGCTGCGCAGAGACCTCAAGGGACTTCTGGATCTGTACCCAAGAAGCACGTAGGACGGAAAGGTGATCCTCCACAGCCGGAATATCCTGGGGAGAGAATACCTCCGGTAACACGGCAGGTTGGAACCCATAATTGGCCATGAAGGGAGACGTCCCAGAGGAAGAGTTCACCGCCGTGTTCCTGGCAAACTCAGCCCAAGGCAGGAGGTCAACCCAATTGTCCTGGTGATCGGAGACATAGCAACGAAGGAATTGCTCCAAGGCCTGATTGGATCGTTCTGCGGCCCCATTGGACTGAGGGTGGTAGGCCGAGGAGAAGGAGAGATGAATCCCCAACTGGGAGCAAAAGGCGCGCCAGAACCTGGACACAAACTGACTCCCCCGATCCGACACAATCTCCTTAGGCAAACCGTGCAACCGGAAGACCTCCCTGGCAAAAATCGTGGCCAACTCTTGTGCAGAGGGTAACTTCTTGAGAGGAACACAGTGGCACATTTTGGAAAACCGATCCACAATCATGAGAATGACCGTATGGCCTCGGGATGCAGGGAGGTCCACAATGAAATCCATCCCCAGGTGTGACCATGGGCGCTCCCCGGTGGCTATGGGTTGCAGAAGGCCCAACGGAAGGTGCCGAGGGGACTTACTCTGGGCACAAACGGAGCATGCCGCTACATATGCGGCGATGTCGGAACGTAGGGAAGGCCACCAGAACAGACGTGAAACAGCCCAGGACAGCTGATTCTTTCCAGGATGCCCCGCGGTCTTGGAGTTATGGTAGGTTCGCAACAACCGAGTGCGCAACTCCTCAGGCACAAAACATCTGCCGTTGGGTCTCCCAGAGGGAGCACCAGATTGAGCCGCCAAAATCTGCTCACCCAGGGGAGAGGTCAGGCTGGTGCGAATGGCGGCCAGGATCTGATTCGGAGGTATGACCGAAGTCGGAATCGACTCCTCCCTGGACAGCTCGGAGTACTGCCGTGATAAGGCATCCGCCCTGATGTTCTTGGAACCGGGTAGGTAGGAGACCACGTAATTAAAACGTGACAAGAACAGAGCCCATCTGGCCTGACGTGGTGTCAATCTCTTGGCCTCAGAAAGGTAGGTCAGATTCTTGTGGTCCGTCAGGATGAGAACCGGAACCACCGAACCCTCGAGCAAGTGCCTCCATTCTTTAAGGGCCTGCACGATGGCCAATAACTCCCTGTCACCAATCTGATAGTTGCACTCCGCGGAAGACAGTTTCCGAGAGTAAAACCCACAAGGAAGCAGAGGACCCTCTGGTGTTCTACGCTGAGACAGAAGGGCGCCTACTCCCGTCTCAGACGCGTCCACCTCGAGGACAAAGGGCAACCCAGGGTTGGGATGCGACAGAATCGGAGCCGACACAAAGGCGGACTTTAGGGCCTCAAAAGCTCGGATGGCCTCGAGCGGCCAGACCTGGGAATTACTGCCCTTCCTGGTCAGATCCGTGAGAGGCTTGGCCAGCATGGAAAAGTCCCTGATGAACTTCCGATAATAATTGGCGAAGCCCAAAAAGCGCTGCAGGGAACGAAGACCACTGGGCTGGGGCCACTGTAAGACAGCCGAAACCTTCTCAGGATCCATGGAGAACCCCTCAGCGGAAATGATGTAACCTAAGAAGGTTACCTGGGATCGGTGAAATTCGCATTTCTCAAGCTTACCGAACAGCTTGTTCTCTCGTAACCGTTGCAACACTCGTCTGACATCCAGAATGTGGGCCTCCATGGATTCAGAATATACCAAGATGTCATCCAAATAGACTACCACACACTGCTGCAACAGGTCACGGAAAACATCGTTGATGAATTCCTGAAAGACTGCGGGCGCATTGCACAACCCAAAGGGCATAACCAAGGATTCGTAATGACCGGTCCTGGTGTTAAACGCGGTCTTCCACTCATCGCCCGCCTTGATCCTTACCAGGTTATATGCCGCCCTCAGGTCGAGTTTGGTAAAGACCGTGGCCCCTTTAAGGCGATCGAACAGCTCGGAAATCAAGGGTATCGGGTAAGCGTTCTTGATCGTGATGCGATTGAGACCCCTGTAATCGATGCAAGGCCTCAACTCACCGCCCTTCTCTTTCACAAAGAAAAATCCAGCCCCTGCCGGGGACGAAGACTTGCGAATGTGTCCGCGTGAAAGCGCCTCCCTCACGTACTCCTCCATGGCCTCATTCTCCGCTACCGACAGTGGATAGACTTTGCCACGAGGAGGAACGGCACCAGATTGTAACTCTATGGCACAATCGTATGGGCGGTGCGGAGGTAGGGCAACCGCGCGCACCTTATCGAATACATCCCGGTACTCCTCGTATTCAGGAGGCAACAGAGAGTCCGAGGAAGTACACAGCAACTTGACAGACCCATGGATGCAACTAGCCCCACACTGCGGTGACCACGAGAGGATCTCGACCGATCTCCAATCGAAAGTCGGATTATGCTTCTGGAGCCAGGGGTACCCCAAGACCACCGAGTAGTGTGGAGACGAAATAACCTGGAGGCAGACCGACTCTCTGTGAACGGCACCAATGGCTATCCCCACTGGAAGGGTCTCATGAGTCACGTGTGGCGGCAGAAGGGGTCTGCCGTCTATCGCCTCAAGAGCCAGTGGGGAACCTCGAGCCTGCAGAGGAATGGAATTGGCGGCAGCGAACACACTATCAATGAACAAACCACCAGCACCAGAGTCCACCAACGCCTGGGTCGTCACCGAGCCCCCGACCCAGGAGAGGACAACATTGATCAGTGGTTTGTCAACACGGGAAACCGGGGACGAGGAGACTCCACCCAAGATCTGCCCCCGACAGGATCTCAGGGTACGAGCGTTCCCCGGACGGTTCGGACATGCCAACCGAAAATGCCCACCGAGACCACAGTACATGCATCGGCCCTCGCGTCTCCGGAGTGCCCTCTCCCCCTCGGACAGGCGAGCAAACCCCAGCTGCATGGGTTCACCCCCAGACAAGTCATCCCCAGGAGGCGTGGGAGGAGAGGGAGGCACGGGTGGGACAGCAAACGTAGGCACCAATCTGTTAGAAGACCTCCGCAGGTTCTCCTTAAAGGAAGGTCTCTCCCTGAGTCTGGTGTCAATCAAAATCAGGAAAGAAATAAGAGACTCGAGCTCAACTGGTAGGTCCTTAGCTGCAACCTCATCCTTCAAGGCATCCGAGAGACCATGAGAGAAAGCAGCGACCAGAGCCTCATTATTCCAGCCCACCTCTGCTGCCAGGGTACGAAACTCAATGGCGTATTCAGCTACGGATCGTGAACCCTGTCTGATGGACATAAGGAGCTTCGCAGCAGAGGCAGCACGAGCCGGCACATCGAATACCTTCCGAAGAGAAGCAACAAAACCGGAAAACTCGGCAACCACCGGATTGTTGTTCTCCCATAAAGGGCTGGCCCAGGCCAAGGCCTTGTCCGAGAGCAGCGAGATCAAGAAGCCCACCTTTGATCTCTCAGTAGGAAAGGCATGTGGCATCAACTCGAAATAAATGCCCACCTGGTTAAGGAAACCTCGGCACTGAGTTGGCTCTCCCCCAAAGCGCTGTGGAAGAGGGGCAGAACCGGTCATACCCCGAAACACCGCAGGCGCAACAACAGGTGTCGGGGTAGACTCTGGCGCAACAACCGGAGCGGCAGTAGGAGCGAGCCCAGGAGCGACAACCGACCCATCGGCAACGGGAGCGAAATGAGCCGTGCGTTCAAGCAGGGTTTGCAACGCCACAGCGAACCGACCCAACAGGTGATCCTGCTGATCAAGTCTGGCAACCAGCGTGGGTAGCGAGGATGGCCCTGTACCGTCAGAATTCATGGCTTGGTCCTAATGTCACGGAACCATGAACCAGACGTACAACAAGAGATAAGTGAAAATAAGAAGGCTTTATTGAAAATAAAGCTGTAAAGCAAAAGTCCAAACGGATGGTGAAACCGAGCAGAGTCTTTGCGAAGCCAGAGGTCAGGAACCAGAAGGGTAGTCAGACGAAGCCAGGATCAGGAACCAGCAGGGTAGTCAGACGAAGCCAGGATCAGGAACCAGCAGGGTAGTCAGACGAAGCCAGGATCAGGAACCAGCAGGGTAGTCAGACGAAGCCAGGATCAGGAACCAGAAGCAGCAGCAGTCTAGAAGCATGTGAACACAGGAGGACCAAGCAAGGAACTGAAGCTACAGACCTCCTATATATATGAGCTAGGCATCCAGCTCCTCCCAGGGGAAGGAGGAGCCGCAGGGTGGAAGGCTACAAGAAACCCAGAACCCAAGATGGCCGCCAGCACATGTCAAACGAAGGAGAGCAGCAAGCAGGTAAGACCATGACAGTTACGTTAGTATTGTATATACCGTTAGCATGTTTGTTATCATTTACCTCCTGATGATCCCATAGCACTGACTAGGGGGAAACGCGTCGAGGTTATTTTAGGTGTTTGACTATATGGTCAACCCTGACTATCTGTATTTGTACTTTGTCTTTAGCATCCAGTAAATTGCTGTACCTTTGGTACCTCATTATCCTTGCCTCATACCTGGGGTACTCCAGAATATTTTTGTACACATCCCTGTAGGGACAACGTAGGGACAATAATAGCCTAGGAACGTGGACAGGGGGTCTCCACCATCAGGGGTCCTCCCTGGGCAGAGGCTTTAGGATAGGGGCAGATATATTGACAATTTATTCCCGTACCCCAGACGCATTGTCAAGCTTCTGGATGCAACCTATCAGTCATTCACTTTGTATGTAATTTTTGTGTTTTGGTATTGGAGGTCCACTCGGGATCTTTTTTAACGTATATTATTAAAATTGGGATTTTAGGGGTTTCTTTCTGCTGGAACATAGATATACGTGTAAGATACACCCTTTACATACTGTCGTTCGATTCTACTATTAATTAAAACACCCATTTAGGGCAAGATCCTAAATTCAAGAAATATGAGGAGAGTGTCAAATAAGGGACGTGGCCCAGATCGTGGTGCTGCTGGTGGAGCTCCTGTTGCAGGGAGAGGACGGGGTCGATCTGTGCCAGCTACACGCACAAGTGAAACCCTTTCCTCAGGTGCGAGTAGGTGACAGAACCTGCAGCGGTATTTGGTCGGGCCTAATGCGGCTCTACGATTGGTGAGGCCTGAACAAGTACAGGCGATAGTACATTGGGTTGCTGACAGTGGATCCAGTTCCTTCACATTGTCTCCCACCCAGTCTCCTGCTGAAAGACTACAGTTGGAACCTGAAGCCGATGTCCATCAGTCTTTCAACTCACCCCCTTGCAAATCAGCCAAGCAGTCTGAGCCTCAAGTCAGTCAGCAGTCTCTTCTGCTTTTTGATGACTCTGTTAGCAGGGTTTCCCAGGGCCATCCACCTAGCCCTGCCCCAGAAGTGGAAGAGATTGAGTGCACAAATGCCCAACCACTTATCTTTCAAGATGAGTACATGGGAGGACCATCGCAGTGCGTCTCGTATTATGACAAAACACAGGTGCCAACTGCTGGGGCTTTCGAAAGTGTGCAGACCGACAAGGAAGGCAGGGGTGAAGACTGGGTGGAAGATGATGTGGAGGACGATGAGGTCCTCGATCCCACATGGAATCAAGGCCATGCGAGTGACCTATGTAGTTCGAAGGAAGAGGCGGTGGTTGCACAGAGCCACCAGCACAGCAGAAGAGGGAGCAGGGTGCAAAATCAGAGTGGCTGTCCTCTAGACAGTAGGCCTGCAACTGCCCACCGCAGCAAGGGACCAAGCACACCAAAGCCAGCTCCAAGGAGTTCCCTGGCGTGGCAGTTCTTCAGACAATGTGCTGATGACAAGACACGAGTGGTTTGCACGCTGAGCAATCAGAGCCTGAAACGAGGCATAAACGTTCTCAACCTGAGCACAACCTGCATGACCAGGCATTTAAGTGCAAAGCACGAGCTGCAGTGGAGTAGACCCCTCAAAAACCAAGAAAGGTCTCTGGCTCCTCTTGTGCTGCAGTCTCGGCCTCTTCATCCACCTCTGGAGTGACAGTGCCACCTGCCACCCCGCAAGCAACACCAACACCTGGGTCACCAAGCATCTCCACAATGTCCCAAGGAAGCGTTCAGCTCTCCGTCTCCCAAAAGCTGGAGAGGAAGAGGAAGTACCCCCCTACCCACCCGCGATCCCTAGCCCTGAATGGCAGCATTTCTAAATTACTGGCCTTTGAAATGCTGTCATTTCATCTGGTGGAGACGGATAGTTTTAAAGGCCTTATGGTGGTGGCTGTCCCACAGTACGTCGTGCCCAGCCGCCACTACATTTCAAGGCAAGCCATCCCTTCCCTGCACAACCAAGTAGGGGACAAAATCAGGTGTGCACTGCGCAACGCCATCTGTGGCAAGGTGCACCTGACTATGGATACGTGGACCAGTAAGCACGGTCAGAGACGTTATATCTCCATAAAAGCACACTAGGTAAATGCAGTGGCGGCTGGGCCTGATGCGGATAGCAGTTTGGCGCATGTCCTTCCACCACCGAGGATTGAAGGGCGCTTCAGTTTGCCTCCTGTTGCTTCCTCCTCCTATTCTGCTTCCTCATCCTCTACCAGCTCCTCATCCGGTCAGAGTAACACCTTCACCACCAACTTCAGCACAGCCAGGGGTAAACGACAGCAGGCAGTTTTAAAACTTTTCTGTTTGGGGGCCAAACCCCACACCGCGCAGGAGCTGTGGACGGGCCTTGAACAACAGACCGATGAGTGGTTTGTGCCAGTCAGCCTCAAGCCCGGCCTGGTGGTGTGTGATAATGGGCGAAATTTCATAGCAGCTCTGGGACTAGCCGGTTTGAACCACATCCCTTAACTAGCGCATGTGCTGAATTTGGTGGTGCAGAGATTCCTTAAAAATTACCCCGATATGTCAGAGCTGCTGCATAAAGTGCGGGCCGCCTGTGCGCGCTTTTGGCATTCCACTATCGCCTGGAATTTCAGCTGCAGCACGCTCGGGTGAGTCGCTCTGCGGAACAGCCCCTCTTTACCACCAATGACTGGGCCTTTATGCGAGACCTGTGTTCCTTGTTGCGCTGTTTCGTGTACTCCACCAACATGGCCAGTGCCGATAACGCCGTTCTAAGCGTTACTATCCCACTTCTATGCCTCCTTGAAAAAATGCTTCTGGCGATGATAGAAGAGGATGTGGCACAGGAGGAGAAGGAGGAAGAGGGATCATTTCGTAAGGTTTCCGGCCAGTCATTCCCAAGTGGCTCCGAGGGTGGGTTCCTGCACCCACAAACCCAAGGTACACAATTGTCCAGCCAGGGCACAGTTCTGGAGGATGATGAGGTGGAGGTTGAGGAGGAGGAGATTCAGGAGGAGGAGGAACCATGTTCACAGCAGGGTGGCACCCAAAGCAGCTTATGGCCATTATTGGTGCGTGGATGGGGGGATACAGAGGAGACAGACGATACACCTCCCACAGAGGACAGCTTTTCGTTGCTTCTGGGCAGCCTGGCACACACGAGCTCCACAACGACCGCCGAGTTGCCCACATTCTAACTTGTGCTGATTACTGGGTGGCCACGCTGCTGGATCCCCGTTACAAGGACAACGTACCGTCCTTAATTCTGTCACTGGAGCGTGATCGTAAGATGCGCGAGTACAAGCACACGCTGGTAGACGCGCTGCTGGTGGCATTCCCACCTGACAGCGGGGGCACAGTGGAAGCAGGTAGGCGAAGGCAGAGGATGAGGAAGAGGTCACCAACACAGCTGGTGCACCGCCAGCACCATAGAAGGCAGGGTTAGCATGGCCGAAATGTGGAAAAGCTTTGTCAGCACGCCACAACAGCCAGCACCGGCAGCTGATATGGAACGTCTTAGCAGGAGGCAGCATTTCACCAACATGGTGCAGCAGTATGTGTGCACACGCCTACACGTACTGGATGACGGGTCTGCCCCCTTCAACTTCTGGGTCTCCAAATTGGGCACATGGCCTGAGCTTGCCCTTTACGCCTTGGAGGTGCTGGCCTGCCCTGCAGCCAGTGTTTTTTACTGAATGGGTGTTTAGCACGGCAGGGGGCGTCATCACAGACAAGCGCAGGTGCCTGTCCACAGCCAATGTGGACAAGCTCACATTCATTAAAATGAACCAGGCTTGGATGCCTCAGGACTTGTCCGTACCTTGTGCAGAATAGACATGTATACCGGCACTAACCAGCCATTGTTATACTGCAGCGCAATTGCTCATTCTTGTATTTTGGATATTTCACACTCTTTTGTAAAACCAAAAACCTGTGTTGGCTACCTCGTCCTCCTCCACCGCCGCTTCCACCTACACCGCCACGTCCACCACCTCCTCAAACTCCTACTCCATATGGAACTCCACCTCCTAAATCAATTTTTTTTTTATTTGTATGTATTTTATTTTAGGTCATTTCACTACTTTGTCATTTACATTTTCAGGTGAAATTCACCAATTTTTGGGTGTACAGTACCACTGCTATACCTAGTAGACAGGTTAAAAATAAAAAATGTAATTTACATTTTCTGGTGAAATTCTAAATTTTTTGGGTGTATAGTACCACTGCTATACCTAGTAGACCGGTAAAAAAAAAAAAAATTGTCAGTTGAAATTCACCAATTTTGGGATTTTTCGGTGTGATGTACCACTGCTATTCCTAGTACAAGTTAAAAAAATTAATAAATAGTCAGTTACATTTTCTGTTAAAATTTACCAATTTTTGGGTGTGATGTACCACTGCTATACCTAGTAGACAGGTTAAAAAAATAAATAAATTGTCAGTTCCATTTTCTGGTGAAATTCACAATTTTTTGGTTGTGATGTACCACTGCTATACCTATTAGAATGGTAAAAAAAATAAAAATAAAATTGTCAGTTACATTTTCTGGTGAAATTCACAGATTTTTGGGTGTAATATTCCCCTCCTCTACCTAGTTGACAGCTTAATAAAGTTCAATAATTTTTCTGTTACATTCTTGGGTTGACATTATACAATTTTAGAAGTGAATAAACACCTGCTCTGCATAGGTGACAGGGAATAAAATTGAATACATTATTCAGTAACTAATGCGCGCCACATCCTGTCATTCAATGCTTAAACTTAGAAAAGTTGTCACACTTTTATGCTTTAATAATTTCTCCCATATTTCAACTCTACAATTTTAAATTTGAAAAAATGAAACCTCCCTTGGATGTGGTCTCTCTTTCTCACGCTCCCTCTCCGGCGTGGAACCCTGATTCCCCGCCATCCGTGATCACCATGGTAGGCGCATAAAAGAACATCGAAAGTTGATAGAGCAGATATCAAATTGGATCGTGAACATCACGGGGACGTGCGACATGGTGGGGCAGTAAGTGTGCACACGTCTACACGAACTGACTGACAGGGGTCAGCCCTTGCAACTTCTGGGTCTCCAAATTGGGCACATGGCCTGAGCTTGCCCTTTACCCCTTGGAGGTGCTGGCCTGCCCTGCAGCCGGTGTATTGTCTGAATGTGTGTTTAGCACGACTGGAGGGGGTTATCACAGGTTATATTTCCCAATGTTTTGAGGTGTACCCTAATTTTTTAAATAAAATTTAAAACCAAAAAGCAGTGTAGGCTACCTCCTCCTCCTCCACTGCCGCTTCCACCTACACCGCCACATCCACCGCCTCCTCAACCTCCTACTCCATATGGACCTCGTCCTCCTAGATCAAGATTATTATTTTTTATTTTTACCTATTTTATGTTATTTAAAGTCATTTCCCTAACCACATTTGTTTGCAGGGCACTTGCCATGCTCTTAACCACATTGATGCCATTTGCAGCCCTCTAGCCCTTTCCATGACATTTTTACAGCCATTTTAGTGCTCAAAGTTCGGGTCCCCATTGACTTCAATGGGTTTCAGGGTCAAGTTCGGGTCCCGAACTCGAACTTTTTTCTGAAGTTCGGCCGAACCCGTCGAACCCGAACATCCAGTTGTCCACTCAACTCTATTAGAGATGAGTGAAGTTGTAAGAAATTTGATTCGGCTGCTTCGCTGAATTTTACAAAAAAATCAGCTTTGTGGCGAATTACATCACAAAGCGCATTTCTTTGCAAGTAGCGGTTGCAATAACAGGGATCAGCGATTGCGGCACTTCCCTTCATTGTACCCCTCAGATGCCGTGTTCATACATGATCGCTGCATCTGATATTAAAAGTACAGTGTAAAACAACAAAAAAAATTATACTTACCTGATCCATTTGCTTTGGACGGGCACTGCCATCTTGATTGAAGGTCTGGCGCAAAATCTCGCTCGGAACGCAATGACATGCAGGGGATTCCGGCCGAGATCTTCAATCAAGATGACGGTGCACGGCCCATAGCGAGCAAGTGGATCAGGTGAGTATTAGGCCTCTTTCACACGGGCGTTGTGGGAAAATGTGCGGGTGCGTTGCGGGAAAACCCGCAATTTTTCCGCGCGATTGCAAAACACTTCTTCACAGAAGTTCGGGCTTGGGATCGGTGTTCTGTAGATTGTATTATTTCCCCTTATAACATGGTTATAAGGGAAAATAATAGCATTCTGAATACAGAATGCATAGTAAAACAGCGCTGGAGGGGTTAAAAAAAAAAATATATATATATATATATTAACTCACCTTAGTCCACTTGATAGCGCAGCCGGCATCTCCTTCTGTATTCTTTCTTTAGGACCTCGGTAAAGGACCTTTGATGACCTCACTCCAGTCATCACATGATCCATCACCATGGTAAAAGATCATGTGACGTACCATGTGATGACCGGAGTGACGTCATCAAAGGTCCTGTAACTGTATTTAATGCTCACCACAGGTCCTATTCAACAACGGAGACACAGAAGCCGGGCTACGCAATCAAGTGGACTAAGGTGAGTTAATTTTTTTAATATTTTTTTTAACCCCTCCATCCCTATTTTACTAAGCATTGTGCATTAAGAATGCTATTATTTTCCCTTATAACCATGTTATAAGGGAAAATAATAATGATTGGGTCTCCATACCGATCGTCTCCTAGCAACCGTGCGTGAAAATCACACCGCATCTGCACTTGCTTGCAGATGCTTGAGATTTTCACGCAAAACCATTCACTTCTATGGGGCCTGCGTTGCGTGAAAAACGCAGAATATAGAGCATGCTGCGATTTTCACGCAATGCATAAGTGATGCCTGAAAATCACCGCTCATGTGAACAGCCCCATAGAAATGAATGTAGAGTAGAGTAGTAGTAAATAGAGTAGCAGGGTTAAATCCTCAAGGACTGGGCTCATTTTCACCTTAAGGACCAGGCCATTTTTTGCAAATCTGACCAGTGTCACTTTATGTGGTGATAACTTTAAAATGCTTTGACTTATCCAGGCCATTCTGAGATTGTTGTCACATATTGTACTTCATGACACTGGTAAAAGGGAGTAAAAAAAAAAACATTTTTATTTATAAAAAAAATACCAAATTTACCCAAAATTTTGAAAAATTAGCAAATTAGAAAATTTCCAAGTTTCAATTTCTCTACTTCTATAATACATAGTAATACCTACAAAAATAGTTATTACTTTACATTCCCCATATGTCTACTTCATGTTTGGATCATTTTGGGAATGACATTTAATTTTTTGGGGACGTTAGAAGGCTTAGAAGTTTAGAAGCAAATCTTGAAATTTTTCAGAAATTTTCAAAAATCCACTTTTTAAGGACCAGTTCAGGGCTGAAGTCACTTTGTGAGGCTTACACAGGTAGGTTTAGCATTAGGTCCCGAACTACTTGGGAAACCTTGGCGCAGTGCTCGGGCTCATACATGTCCTCCAAGTAGGATATGTTGGCTAATCTCTCAATTTGACACCAGTATGAGGGTTAGTAAGACCGCAGAGTGCACCTGTCTTTGTTTT